>NC_053499.1:182212-257212 GCF_905171775.1 Rana temporaria
CCCCCCCCCCCCCCCCCGGAATAAAATCAGCTTCATGAGCGCCACAAAATAAATCACCGGGATCCTTCCCACGGGTCCCGCAACGCGCCCAGGAGACGGACTTCCCCGAGGCGCCACGTGTTACATTGTATTACAAGAAATCAAATATGGCGGAAAGTAAGACCAGAAAAGACAGCGAGACGATAAGATAAAAAGGGGACCCAATGAGAGCAAACGCCCCCCCCCCAAAAAAAAAATTATCCATCAAATCCTCAGGTTATAATCAGAGGGATTCGTTCCGCCCGTTTATATGTGATGTCATCGCGCCAAAGTGCGTTTTATTGGGATTTTATGTGAGAGACACAAAGTGTCACATAATTGTGAAGTGGAAGGAAAACGATACAAATAAATATGTGAAAAGTGTGGGGGGAGGGGCATTTGTATGGCGCCCCCCGGAGTCAATACTTTGTAGGACCCCCTTTCTCTACAAGTCTTTTTGGGGGGGTCTCTACCAGCTTTGCACATCTAGAGAGGGACATTTCTCCTCCATTCTTCTTCTTCTCTGTAAAATATCTCAAGCTCTGTCAGATTGGATGGAGAGCGTCTGTGATCAGCAATTTTCAAGTCTTGCCACAGATTCTCAATGGGATTTAGGTCTGGACTGTGACTGGGCCATTCTAACACATGAATAGGCTTTGATCTAATCCATTCCATTGTAGCTCTGGCTGTACTTTAGGGTCGTTGTCCTGCTGGAAGGTGAACCCCCCCCCCCCCGGTCTCAAGTCTTTTCTTCTAAGATTGTCCTGTATTTGTCTCCATCCATCTTCCCATCAACTCTGACCAGCTTCCCTGTCCCTGCTGAAGAAAAGCATCCCCACCACATGATGCTGCCACCACCATGTTTCACGGTGGGGATGGTGTGTTCAGGGGGATGGGCAGTGTTAGTTTTCCCCTACAATTTGGTGTCATGTGACCAGAGCACCTTCTTCCACATGTTTGCTGTGTCCCCTCCCCCACATGTTTGCTGTGTCCCCTCCCCCACATGTTTGCTGTGTCCCCTCCCCCACATGTTTGCTGGGTCCCCTCCCCCCACATGCTTGCTGTGTCCCCTCCCCCACATGTTTGCTGTGTCCCCTCCCCCACATGTCTTTCTTTCTCCAATGTCTTTCTTCTCGTCACTCTTCCATAAAGGGCAGATTTGTGGAGAGACCACTAATAGTTGTCCTGTGGACAGATTCTCCCCCCTGAGCTGTGCAGCTCCTCCAGAGTTACCATGGGCCTCTTGGCTGCCTCTCTGATGAATGCTCTCCTTGCCCGGCCCGGTCAGTTTAGGTGGACGGCCGTGTCTTGGTAGGTTTGCGGTTGTGCCATACTCTTTCCATTTTCCGATGATGGATTGAACAGAAGCTCCGTGAGATCTTCAAAGCTTGGGAGATTTTTTATTATAACCTCCCCCTGCTTTATACTTCTCCACAACTTTATCCCTGACCTGTCTGGTGTGTTCCTCAGCCTTCGTGATGCTGTTTGTTCACTAAGGTTCTCTAACAAACCTCTGAGGGCTTCACAGAACAGCTGTATTTATACTGAGATTACATGACACACAGGTGGACTCTATTTACTAATCGGGTGACTCCTGAAGGCAATTGGTTCCTCTAGATTTTAGTTATCGGAGTAAAGGGAGCAAATGTCCCTCCCCCACACACTTTTCACATATATTTTTTTTTGTATAATTTTCCTTCCACTTCACAATTATGTGACACTTTGTGTCTCTCACATAAAATCCCAATAAAATACATTTATGTTTTTGGGTGTAACCTGAGAAGATGTGGCGAATTTCAAGGGGTATGAATACTTTTTCCAGGCACTGTATAATAAATATATATATACACACATTATACATACCTTGGTGTCCCCCATGTGTTGTGTCGTTCATCTAACGATCGTTTGTAGCCGCCGGTTACCTTCATCTCAAGCTTGACTTGATCCTAAAATCTCGGAGGGTCTCCCTCTCTCCTGTTGAGGGTCCAGCACATCTATGTAATATTATTATTATTGATTATTGTAGTATAAAAAAAAATTCTAAGGAAACGTCACAAGAAAAGAAATAATATAAAAAAAATTCTAAGGAAACGTCACAAGAAAAAAAATAATATAAAAAAAATTCAAAGGAAATGTAACAAGAAAATAAATAATATTGAAAAAAAATTCAAAGGAAACGTCACAAGAAAAAAAATAATATTAAAAAAAAAAATAATTCAAAGGAAACGTCACAAGAAAATAAATAATATAAAAAAAAAAGTCAAAGGAAACGTCACAAGAAAATAAATAATATTAAAAATAAAAATTCAAAGGAAACGTCACAAGAAAATAAATAATATAAAAATAAAATCAAAGGAAACGTCACAAGAAAATAAATAATATAAAAAAAAAGTCAAAGGAAACGTCACAAGAAAATAAATAATATAAAAAAAAAAACAGTCAAAGGAAACGTCACAAGAAAAAAAATTATATTGAAAAAAAATTCATAGGAAACGTCACAACAAAAGAAATAATATAAAAAAAAAAAGTCAAAGGAAACGTGACAAGAAAATAAATTATATTAATTTTTTTTTAAAGGAAACGTCACAAGAAAATAAATAATATAAAAAAAAAAAAAGTCAAAGGAAACGTCACAAGAAAATAAATAATATGGAAAAAAAAAATCAAAGGAAACGTCACAAGAAAATAAATAATATATATATTAAAAAAAAGTATAATCAGAAAATCATCTGTAAGTCAAAAAGTCCGTTCCAGGCATTAACAGGCATCTTCCCGCTGCCCCCGCTCCTGATCCCGCACACTGCCCCCCCCCTCCCCCAATCCTCTAATTATTGTTTTTCTTGTATTCTGCAAAGTTATGTAAATGTCTAATTATGGGATTAATTATTTTTATTGTAATAATTGGGGGCAGAGGAGGACAAAAACGCGGGGAAGCATGGACAGAGACGGTCAGGGATGGATTGTATTATTTTTGTGATTCAATTCTCATCGTCTAGAAAGAACTCATTAGTAACAATTATTTTATATGTAAATCTCTGCTGTGCTGCAATGTTGTACAGTACGATTATATTCATGGAATTATTTGAAATAATTTATATTTTATTATTTAATATTAATTTATTATTTTATTTAATATTTTATAAATATTATTTGTATTTTATTATTATTCATTTATTATTTTATTTTAAAAATATTATTTATATTTTATTATTATTCATTTATTATTTTATTTTATATTTTATTATTATTCATTTATTATTTTATTTTATAAATATTATTATTCATTTATTATTTTATTTTATATTTTATTATTATTCATTTATGGTTTTATTTTATATTTTATAAATATTATTTGTATTTTATTATTATTAATTTATTATTTTATTTTATATTTTATTATTCATTTATTATTTTATTTTATAAATATTATTTATATTTTATTATTATTCATTTATTATTTTATTTTATATTTTATTATTATTCATTTATTATTTTATTTTATAAATATTATTATTAATTTATGGTTTTATTTTATAAATATTATTTATATTTTATTTATTTATTTATTTTACATATCTTTGTCTCTTTAAGAAATATGCACATTTGGTGCGGAGCCCGCCAGGAAGCCGGCGCCGCGCTAATCACAGGCAGTGAGACATTTTTCCGATCCGCGGCTGCGCAGATCGTGGAATGCCTCCCTGCCTGTGATCAGCGCAGAGCAGTGCCGACTTCCTGGCGGGCTCTGCACGTGCCGTTGCGAACATGCCCGAGCCAGGGCCGTCTTAACAGCCTCATGGGCCCCTGGGCAAAGTAATTCTCTGGGGCCCCTACAATAATGACAGTGCAGGAAAACAGACATCAAGTAGGTAGGAGGCAGACTGCCCCCCCTGTGTATCCATCACTCTCAGTGCCATCATGGGGCCCCCAATTTCAGGGCAGTGTGGGCTCAAGGACCAGCTGCTTTGGGGAAAGTGCAGGGGCCCCCATGCAGCTGGGGCCCCTGGGCAGTGCCCAGGTGTGCCCTCTCAATAAGACAGCCCTGGCCCGAGCCCATCCTTACTGACACTATTGTTGATCCAGCAGAGAATATCTGATCGCCCCCTGGGGGATGAGAAAGGAATTTTATTTCCCCCCCACTGGAGCACATTGGGCCACAGGCTTCATCGGGGTTTTATTTGACCCTCCTCTGGTTTTCTATTGGTTGAACTAGATGGACTTGTTCCTTTTTTCCAACCTAACCCCAACATTATGTATCCCCCAGAATATGGACATGAGGTGTTCATGGCGCTCGTCTCCTTTGTCCGCAGGGTCTGGTGGAGCAGCTGGAATCGTCTGACAACATCCACAGCGTAGAATCAGCAATACGGAGCCTGTTTGGCCTGACCCAGGAAGGAGCCCGGCTCTGCCTTCTGGTAGCTCAGGTGAGATCGTCAGCCAATCAGTATCTCTGTACATGAGAGTTTGTGGGGGGGGGGGGGGGGGAGGGGGGTGATAAAATGTTAGTCATTTAAAATCTGCCGCTTTCATTATAATAATCCCGGCGATCCTGCCATGAAGGTTCTTGTTCCTGCATTTCCTGGTATAGCGTGACAACCCTCTGTTCCTGTCTCCCAATCGTGTATTTGGGTTGTCACCTGGTCACACGGGCATCCAATAAAGTTCTCTGAAGTTCTATTATGAAAACATTAAACAATATAAATAGTATAAAAAGGAATATACGCCGTCGTAAGTCCGAATGGCCGCCGTCGTATGTATGCGCCTGATTCATAGAATCAGTTACGCATAGATTTGGCCAAGATACGAGCGGTGTAAGTCTCCTACGCTGTCGTATGTTGCGGTGCATATTTACGCTGGCCACTAGGTGGCGCTTCCGTTGATTTCCGCGTTGAATATGTAAATGAGCAAGATACGCCGATTCACGAACGTATGTACGCCCGTCGCAATTAGTTACTCCGTTTACGTAAGACATACGCCGGCGTAAAGATAAAGCAGGTCTCTAGGTGGCGCAGCCCATGCAAGGTATGGACGTCGGAACAAGCGTATCTCTTTACGCCGTTTACGTAAGTCGTACGCGAATAGGGCTGTGCGTAAGTTACGTTCACGTCGTAGGCAGTGTTCGACGTATCTTAGGCTTTGTATCCGACACATGCGCACTGGGATACGTCCACGGACGGCGCATGCGCCGTTCGTTCGAAGCGTCATTTACGTGGGGTCATGCTTAATTTACATAAAACACGCCCCCCTGTTCCACATTTGAATTACGCCCGCTTACGCCGGCCGATTTACGATACGCCGCCGTAACTCAGGACGCAAGTAAATAAGATACGCTACCCCCGCCTACATTTACGCCGCCCTACGTGAATCTGGGCCATTGTGTCATTTCTTCAGTGTTGTCACATGAAAAGATACAAGAAATGTGACTGAGGGGTGTACTTACTTTTGTGAGATACTGTGCTGTATATTGATGGATAGATAGTTTAGATTCTCTCTCTGAATGTATCCGATGAAGAAATAGATATTGATGGATAAATAGATATTGATGGATAAATAGATATTGATGGATAAATAGATATTGATGGATAAATAGATATTGATGGATAAATAGATATTGATGGATAAATAGATATTGATGGATAAATAGATATTGATGGATAAATAGATATTGATAGATAGTTTAGATAAAGATTCTCTCTCTGAATGTATCGGATGAAGAAATAGAAGACTGCGGAGGAAAACTCGCTGGAATAGAAAGTTAATTTCTTCCTGCAGACGGCGGTTGAACTTTGGAGTGATTTAGCGTGTAATACCGCCGAGAGCGGATCCGGCGAGACTTTCACCGCGGGGGACACCAGAGTGCGCTGACCCAACATTTAGAAACAGATTATATCTGGCGGGGTGAATGATGAAATGATCTTTTAATAAGTTTCTGTGTGAAGATGTCCTCAGAGGAATATTTCTCATCATCGGGGGGGGGGGGGACAATTTGTAGTTCAGGAGAGTCATGTGACCGCGGCAAATGTCTGGCTTTTATTTCTCTGTGATTGGCGCAGGAAGACGTCTTCATCGCGGGCGCTTTATATTGATTTATTGATCATTTTTGTTTATTAGGAGGACAGAGCACAGGATTTATACGGACATTTCAGTCACTTTAAAACTGTAATAAAAGCAAACATTTATTACATTGCAGCTCTCCAATAGGGGTGAGCTTTATGTTCGGGTCGAACGTCGGCAGTTCGCCGAATAGCGAACAATTTGGGGTGTTCGCGGCAAATTCGAAAGCCGCTGAACACCCTTAAAAAGTCTGTGGGAGAAATCAAAAGTGTTAATTTTAAAGGTTAGTATGCAAGTTATTGTCATAAAAAGTGTTTGCCCCAGGGTAGTGTTTGGGGACCCGGGTCCTGCCCCAGGGGAGTGTTTGGGGACCCGGGTCCTGCCCCAGGAAAGTGTTTGGGGACCCGGGTCCTGCCCCAGGGGAGTGTTTGGGGACCCGGGTCCTGCCCCAGGGGAGTGTTTGGGGACCCGGGTCCTGCCCCAGGAAAGTGTTTGGGGACCCGGGTCCTGCCCCAGGGGAGTGTTTGGGGACCCGGGTCCTGCCCCAGGGGAGTGTTTGGGGACCCGGGTCCTGCCCCAGGAAAGTGTTTGGGGACCCGGGTCCTGCCCCAGGGGAGTGTTTGGGGACCCGGGTCCTGCCCCAGGGGAGTGTTTGGGGACCCGGGTCCTGCCCCAGGGGAGTGTTTGGGGACCCGGGTCTTGCCCCAGGGGAGTGTTTGGGGACCCGGGTCCTGCCCCAGGGGAGTGTTTGGGGACCCGGGTCCTGCCCCAGGGGAGTGTTTGGGGACCCGGGTCTTGCCCCAGGGGAGTGTTTGGGGACCCGGGTCCTGCCCCAGGGGAGTGTTTGGGGAACCGGGTCCTGACCCAGGGGAGTGTTTGGGGACCCGGGTCCTGCCCCAGGGGAGTGTTTGGGGACCCGGGTCCTGCCCCAGGGAAGTGTTTGGGGACCCGGGTCCTGCCCCAGGGGAGTGTTTGGGGACCCGGGACCTTCCTCAGGGGGACATGTATCAATGCAAAAAAAACGTTTTTAAAAACAGCCGTTTTTTAGGGAGCAGTGATTTTAATAAAGCTTAAAGTGAAACAATAAAAGTGAAATAATCCTTTAAATATCGTACCTGGGGGGGGGGGTGTCTATAGAATGCCTGTAAAGTAGCGCATGTTTCTCGTGCTTAGAACTGTCCTTTCTATAGGAAAAAAAGTCATTTAAAATCACTCGCGGCTATAATGAATTGTCGGGTCCCCACAATACAGATCAAGGTCATTAAAAAACGGCATTGGTCCCCCCCCCCCCCCCAGTTAATTTCTAGTCCCTTTGGGTCTGGTATGAATATTAAGGGGAACCCCGAAACAAAACAAAAAATGCGTGGGGGTCCCCCCAAATTCCAGATCAGGCCCTTCAGGTCTGTATTTTAATGGGAACCCGCACAATTTTTTTTTTTTAAAATGGCGTAGGGGGTCCCCCTCAAAATCCATACCAGACCCTTTAGGTCTGGATTTAAGGGGAACCCCCCTGCCAAAATTAAAATTAATAAATAAATAAAAAAAATGTAAAAATTAAAAAAAAATTATAAATTAAAAAAAATAAATGGCGTCGGGGGTCCCTCTCAAAATCCATACCAGACCCTTTGAGGTCTGGATTTTAAGGGAAACCCCTGTGCCAAAATTAAAATAAATAAATCAAAAAATTAAAAAAAAAATTATAAATAAAAAAAAATGGCGTAAGGGGTCCCCCTCAAAATCCATACCAGACCCTTCAGGTCTGGATTTTAAGGGGAACCCTGCATCAAAATTAAATACATATTTTTTTTTTATAAATAAATAAAAACAAATGGCGTGGGGTTCCCCCCAAAAATCAATACCAGACCCTTATCCGAGACCACAGGAGATGTTGATGGAGACAAGGGCCTCATCCCCACAACCACCCTTGACCGATGGTTCTGGGGGTCCGCGGGCGCGGGGGGGGGCTTATCGGAATCTGGAAGCCCCCTTTAACAAGGGGGACCCCCAGATCCCGCCCCCCCCTGTGTAAATTCGTAACGGGTACATTGTACCCCTACCATTTAACAAAAAAAGAAATGTCAAAAATGTTAAAAAGCACAGTACACAGCTTGGGACAAGTTCTTTATTAAAAATAAAAAATAAAAGAGAAAAAGTTTTTATTGACATTTAGGGAACGCCTGAGAAACGCGATCCTTTTATCTTCAGACAAATCCGGCGACCTCTCATTTTTTGTGGGGATTATTTTGGAAAGTCTTGGCGTTTGTTCTATCGGTAAACAGAAAGCGGCGCGGTTTGTTTGCATTTAGCGGCGCGCTCCGAAGACAATTGATTTTTTTTCTACTTTAATTTGTCAATATTTTGCCCTTTGAATGGCGCTCGGGCCCAGGTAACGCCAAGCCGCCGCCCCTCTTTTGTGTTGCGGATGTTTTGAATGGAGGGTGTAAATAAAGCGCTGGTCGCGGGCGCCGTGCCCGCCTCCGCCTTTGTTGTGTCTGTTTGGGACTTTTATGACTTTATTTATTCGGGAGGGAGGACGCCGGCGCGTTTTACACGGGAATCCCGGATCCGGTTTCACGTCTCATATTTCGCTCCGTCTATAAGTTCATCTCATTCATTCGAAAATAAACAGAGGTGACAATGCCTCCTGTACAATGCGGGCGCGGTCAGCAGCGGGCGCGGCGGGCAGAATGTAAATAAACAGATTGGGATTCCCTTTCTTTACTAAAGATAAAGTATAAGGACATCCTACATGGAGCTGCAGACCCGGGAGGGCGGTCTACTAAGGTAGGAAGCAGAGCCTGCATATATAACAAACCAATATCCCCCCCGCCCCCCGAGTATAGAATTACGCAGCACACGTGCCGCGAAAGATTTTAAAGAACGATCAGGTTTAGCAGAAGTCGATCTCTTCCATGTATTTCCTGTTCATGACGCAACGATCGGGTTAATTTTTTGCCGCCTCCATGTGTTGCAGCGATTGTGATTTTCTGTTGCGGCTCAGACGAACTTTCCCCTCCTGCGTGACGCTCGCTGTCAGTTAGCAGTTCGCCTCCCCGGCCAATCATTGCGTTTCCGCTCAGACACGGGGATGTATTACACTTCATTCCCGGTAATTGCGGCCAGCGGCGTCTTGCGTTCGGATAATGAGGCATCGCTGAGTCTCTGGCGGAACGCGACTTTTGTTACCATGATCCCGCGTCTGACTTCTTCGTCAGTTTTAATTAAATTGGTATTTACAGAAGTGAAAAGTCAATTGTGTAAATAATGGGGGGGGGGGCGGAGACCACGTGGGGGCGTCTCACCGCAGTCTGCGCCGTCCAGGGGTCACCTTCTATATTAGGCGCTATTGTTGTACACTTTGTCAGAGACGGTGGGTGGGGCCTTCTTTGGCGTGGAAAGGAAAATGAAAAGAAAAGTCTTCTGAGTAAAGCGGAAAACAAAGATAAAATGCGCACATCGGCCGCCATTATACCAGCCAATGGATTTGTATTGCGGTCAGTCTGGCCCGACGCGGAGGGAACAAGTTGCTGACCTGACATTTCTCTACTCCGGTATAGTTTGGTCACTTCCCAGCCCCCGAACTGTGATTGGACAGTGAATGAGCAGCAGATGACTGATGAGCCATCCTCTCTGCATGTAAGGGGGTGTTAGAGCATTCCTCAGTTTGGCCACTAGGTGGCACCCTCTCGTGAGTTATAAATATTGTGTAATGTGAGACTATAAAGAGTTTAGATAGAGACATGGGCAAGAGAGGAGGCAAGGTGTGGAGTGGGGCCCCAGTTATGTGGCCCTGGAAGCTTTCCCTGGCCAGAGAATGCGGAGAGGTCCTGGGAACCCTAGTAGGGAGAAGGAAGAGGATGACATATGCCCACCCTGGGGTAGGTACTGCCCACCACTACCGGATTTATGAGAACTCGCCTACTAAACCATTCCTGAAGTAAAGCATTGCCCCCTAACGCCCATCCCTCCAAGCCCAGGGCCCTTACCTTCATGCTTGGGGGCCCATCCCACGGATCCCAGGGCCCTTTACTCCCATTGTGGGGCCCCTTATTATGGTCCTGCAGCGGGACCCTTTCACATTATCTGCACCGGGTCCCTTTTCCTGCCGTCTTTGGGGGCCCCCCCACAGTGGTGGAACACCAGGAGCCAGTCGCAAGTGTGACCTTTGTGAGCCTGGTAGTTTAGGGTGGTGATGTCATTAGGGCAGAGGAAGCCAAAGAAGCTGCGGGGGCGAAGGTGGGGGGGGGGGAGGACAAGGAAGCACACAGGGCCCCCGGGGGGGCAGCAGGACCTGGATAAGAGGGGTGCTGGGGGCAGCCGGACCTGGATAAGAGGGGTGCTGGGGGCAGCCGGACCTGGATAAGAGGGGTGCTGGGGGCGACAGGACCTGGATAAGAGGGGTGCCGGGGATGGCAGGACCTGAATAAGAAGGGTGCCGGGGGTGGCAGGACCTGAATAAGAGGAGTGCCGGGGATGGCAGTACCTGGATAAGAGGGGTGCCGGGGGTGGCAGGACCTGGATAAGAGGGGCGGTGGGGGCGGCAGGACCTGAATAAGAGGGGTGCCGGGGATGGCAGGACCTGAATAAGAGGGGTGCCGGGGATGGCAGTACCTGGATAAGAGGGGTGCCGGGGGCGGCAGTACCTGGATAAGAGGGGTGCCGGGGGTGGCAGGACCTGGATAAGAGGGGTGCCGGGGGTGGCAGGTCCTGAATAAGAGGAGTGCCGGGGATGGCAGGACCTGAATAAGAGGGGTGCCGGGGATGGCAGTACCTGCATAAGAGGGGTGCCGGGGATGGCAGGACCTGAATATGAGGGGTGCCGGGGTGGCAGGACCTGGATAAGAGGGGTGCCGGGGGTGGCAGGACCTGAATAAGAGGAGTGCCGGGGGTGGCAGGACCTGAATAAGAGGGGTGCCGGGGGTGGCAGGACCTGAATATGAGGGGTGCCGGGGTGGCAGGACCTGGATAAGAGGGGTGCCGGGGGTGGCAGGACCTGAATAAGAGGAGTGCCGGGGGTGGCAGGTCCTGAATAAGAGGGGTGCCGGGGGTGGCAGGACCTGAATAAGAGGGGTGCCGGGGGTGGCAGGACCTGGATAAGAGGGGTACCGAGGTGGCAGGACCTGGATAAAAGGGGTACTGGGGGCGGCAGGACCTGGATATGAGGGGCGGTGGGGGCGGCAGGACCTGGAAATGAGGGGTACCGGGGGTGGCAGGACCTGGATAAGAGGGGTGAGGGGGGCGGCAGGACCTGGATAAAAGGGGTACCGGGGGCAGCAGGACCTGGATAAGAGGGGTGCTGGGGGCGGCAGGACCTGGAAAGTAGGGGCGGTGGGGGTGGCAGGACCTGGAAAGTAGGGGCGGTGGGGGGGGCAGGACCTGGAAAGGAGGGGCGGTGGGGGTGGCAGGACCTGGAAAGTAGGGGCGGCATAGGGGGGGGGTGTCAGGATGGAGAGCGGTGGGGAGATCCCTGAGGAGCAGAAATTTCAAATCCCGCTGGAGCCGCCATGGGGGGGCGCTGACAGCTCAGCAACCCCGGGGGTAGGTGCAGCAGGGGCGGGGGATTTGGGGGGCGTGTCTTTCATGTTTTCTGTAAAGAAGAACTAACCCTTTAAGCATTTACACAGGGAAAAGAAACAATGGGCTGGATTCAGGTAGAATTGCGCTATTTTTATGTTTTTGCCCTGCGCCCCCGCAAAATTACTGCGCTGCCCTTGATTCACGGAGCAGTAGCTCCGTAAATTGCGTGGGCGCGCCGGCAAATGGCCCGGCGTAAGCGCGCGCAATTTAAATGATCCCGTAGGGGGCGGGAATCATTTAAATTAGGCGCGTTCCCGCGCCGAGCGTAGAGCGCATGCTCCGTCGGGAAACTTTCCCGACGTGCATTGCGGCAAATGACGTCGCAAGGACGTCATTTGCTTCAAAGTGAACGTGAATGGCGTCCAGCGCCATTCACGATTCACTTACGCAAACTACGTAACTTTCAAATTTCGCGACACGGGAGCGACGGGTATACGGAACATTGGCTGCCCCTGCTAATAGCAGGGGCAGCCTTACGCGAAAACCGCCGTACGGAACTGATGTACGCAGGGCTCGCGCAACGTTGTGAATCGGCGTTAGTATGCAATTTGCATACTCTACGCTGAGCACAATGTGAACGCCACCTAGCGGCCACCGCAAGAATGCAGCCTAAGATATGCGGGCATAAGAGCTTTATATCTTAGGCTGCAGTAGGTGTAACGAGGTTCCTGAATCAGGAGCATTCGTTACGCCGGGGCAAGTAAGCAATTGTGCTGCGTAACTTATGGTTACACAGGCGCAATTGCTTCTTGAATCCAGGCCAGTATATTTTGTGTGATGTGATTATCTCCTATGACTGTTGGCTCCACCTGGTGGCCATAATGCAGTATTTTTCTGAAATACCTCAGTTAAAAAAATAAAAAATAAATAAATAAATTCTCATTTTGTCCACCAGATGGAGCTCACTACCCCCAATCAGCTCCATCTAGTGGCCATAATGAGAATTTTATTTTTTTATTTTTACAGAGGTATTTCTGAAAAATACTTTATTGTGGCCACCAGATGGAGCCAACAGTCATAGGAGATAATCACATCACACAAAAATATGGCGATCGCTAAAATAATAGCAACTTTATTTCTGTCAGCCCCCCCCCCCCCTCGGGATATCAATAAAGTTAAGTTAATAAAGAGAAACTAATGTTCAAAAAAATGACATTTTATTAAAATGTATATTTTATTTTTCTAAAAGCCCCGCCCCCCCCTGTGTACACGCAGTAATACATCACATGACTGTTTTTCAGGAAGAAGCCGTCGTCGGTCTGTTCAAAGTTCTGCGCCAGGATCAGTTCAAATGCCTGTACCCGGCGGCGCTGCGGACGCTGGCCTCTCTGTGCTCCATGGAGGAGGCCGTTCACCAGCTGGAGAAGGTGAGCGCCTTCATTTTAATTAATAATAAAAAAATAAAAACATACAGCGCCTTGAAAAAGTATTCATACCCCTTGAAATTCCCCACACTTTCTCATGTTACACCCAAGAAAAATAAATGTATTTTATTGGGATTTTATGTGATAGACCAACACAAAGTGTTTTGGGGGTCCTAAAAAAAATATGCAATGAACAAAACAAAAAATAAAAAATAAAAAAAATACAATAAAATAAAATGGTAAAAAAATTATATAAAAAAAAGAAAACCAAAATAAAATAAAAAATGCTACAACTAATAGCAAAATAATTAAAAATAAATACAAAAGTACAACATTTTTTAAAAAGTATTAAAAACATAATAATGATAAAAAAACACTTAAAATAATGCAATACATTTTAAAATAATAAAAATTGTTAAAAAAATTCAATAAATACCAAAATAAAAAACAAAAATACTACAATAAATATCAAAATAATAAAAATTAGATAGTAAAAACAATACAAAAAAAATAACAAAGTAATAAAACAATCAATGAGTAAATAATACAACAAATATCAAACTAATAAAAGTTTCCCCCCACGGTGGTGGATCATCAGGGATCAATTGCAAGTACGACCTTTGCGACCCTGGTAGTTACGCCACTGGTCAGTCACTGTCAGTGGCTTTTTCTAAATAATGATAAAAAAAACACTTAAAATAATGCAATACATTTTAAAATAATAAAATAACAAAAATAGTTAAAAAATACAATAAATACCAAAATAAAAAACAAAAATACTACAATAAATACCAAAACAATTTCAAATAAATACAAAAGTACTACATTTTTTAAAAAGTATTAAAAATATAATAATGATAAAAAAAACACTTAAAATAATGCAATACATTTTAAAATAATAAAATAACAAAAATAGTTAAAAAATACAATAAATACCAAAATAAAAAACAAAAATACTACAATAAATACCATTTTTTTTTCAAATAAATACAAAAGTACAACATTTTTTTTAAAAAGTATTAAAAATATAATAATGATTAAAAAAACACTTAAAATAATGCAATACATTTTAAAATAATAAAATAACAAAAATAGTTAAAAAAATACAATAAATACCAAAATAAAATAAAAAAATACTATAATAAAGAGCAAAATAATTTAAAATAAATACAAAAGTACAACATTTTTTAAAAAGTATTTTAAATTATTTTGCTATTTATTTTAGTATTTTTTTTATTACGATATTGTTTGATTTTTCAGGGTTTTTCCATATTGGGAAATTTTAATGATTTTTTTATTTATTTTTTGTTCTTTGATAAGAACGTAGCATGTTGCACGTAGAGAGTAAAAAGTGTTACTTTGTATCCATCACACATGGAAATATTTATAACGTTTCTTTTGCTCGCGGTTTTTCGTTCTTTTATTGGATCGCAGACAACAGACTTCCTGCCCCTCCCCCCGTAATGAGATATTCCGGCCAAATCCATCCCATAAAATAAAGATGGAGAATATCCCGCTGTGGAAAACCTCCCGATTATATTGCCGCTTTTATTGGGCATTTTGCATTTCCTCGAAGAACCTCGTAAAAGGGATTTTTATGATTCTTCGGTATAAATGGACGGATATTGAAAGTTTGGTAAACAGAATGAAAATTCAATTTCTGGAAGGAGTCGGAAAGTCTCTCTCCGGCAATATCCAGAAAGAGAGAACTTCTGATGCTGCTCAGGAAACGTCGGAAGTGCAGGGCCGCCATCAGGGGGGGGGACAGGTCCCCAGGGGCCCGGATGGCAACCCCCCCTTTTTTATATTAAAAAAAAATCTTATTTTATTTTTATTTTTTTATTATTTATTTTTTGTAAGGGCCCCAGAGGTCCCCATGGCCCCAGATGGCAACCCCACTTTTTTTTTTTTTTTTTATAATTTTTTTTTTTTTATTTTTATTTATTTATTTTTGTAAGGGGCCCAGAGGTCCCCAGGGCCCCAGATGGCAACCCCACCTTTTATTTCGTTTTTTTGTAAGGGGCCCGGAGGTCCCCAGGCCCCCCCCCCCTCCGCTTGCTTATTTTTTCTTACATTTATTTTTGTATTATTTTTTTATTTTTTTGTAAGGGCCCCGGAGGTCCCCGTGGCCCCAGATGGCAACCCCCACTTTTTTTTTTTATAATTTTTGTTTTTTTAATTTTTATTTATTTATTTTTGTAAGGGGCCCAGAGGTCCCCAGGGCCCCCCCCCCCCTCCGCTGGCTTCTTATCAACTTGCTGACCCCCCCCCCCCGCTTCTCAACTTGCGGCATCCCCCTGCTCTGCTTCTCAATCCGCGGCAGCCCCCCCCCCCACTTATTAATTTGCGGCGGCAGTTTGGGGGGTGCAATATTAGGGAAGTGCAGGGTAGGGAGCTGTGGGGAAAATACATTGGAGGTTGCAACTCTTTTTCTAGCATTTGAAAGTATTTTTTTTTTAAAGAAGACCACTGTTGGGTAGGAATGCATTATGTGCAATGGCTGGTTTGTGATGCAGAGTTCTGACTTCACTGGCCACTTGCTTGTTCCCCCACCAGGCGGCTGGCATTTTCAGCTCTGGCTCATCACTAGACGGGTTCTCTTGTTTTCTGAGGATGGCAGAGTGCCGGAATCGGCGGCCTTTAATTGGAATATTAGGAAACAAACGCTTCCTCACTCCTAATTGGCAAACAAATCAGCCCGGAGGAGGCGGCTGGTACCGCAGCGATGTGTACGGCGACGCGCTCGCGTCGGAAGGTTATTAAAAACCGCGGCAGCAGATGTTTCCAACGGATTCTATCAATAAATGGCCAGCAGGTACAATATCAGGAATAGGAGGGGGGCTCCACCCACCGCGGTGCGTCTCTTCTGCGCCGGTCACCGACTTAACCCCTCAGTGCCCACCGACCGCGTCTTCTCCATCGAATTCTTCTTCTAGGCAAAGGGCACCTGTCATGCCGGGACAGAAAAGGGTCTTCACCACAAGGCTGGAAGAGCCCAACTGTCTCCAATGTCCTTGTGTGATGGGGGATCACCGGGACCCTTCACTGGGGCCCCCTGGACTCCATCATCTGGAGGGGGGTTCACATACTTTTAGCCATATAGTAAATGTGGCGGTCAGGCGTCCTCATATGTTTGACCGTAGATTGTATATATCGCAATATTTGATACAATGTCACTTACCTCTTCCTCTCATAGAACACACTGGAACAGATATGATTGGCAGGTCCCTTGGCCCCCATGGGGGAGGGGGGGGAGTCACAATCTGACCCCGCCCCAGGCACTTAGACTGGCCCCAAGGTCCCCAAACATGGAGAAGTCAAAACTTATTGTGTGACTTCTGTTTATTCTTTGGAAGGAGGAGAACTAAAGACCCCACCCACCGCCATCAGGGAAAGTCAACAGTAAGTGGCCCCCGATATTCCAGTCTGTCTCCTGACTTCATGAGCCTTGGCATGGTCCACAGGGGCCCATAGACATCGGATCAGCTCTGGGGCCCATAGACATCGGATCAGCACCAGGGCCCATAGATATCGGATCAGCACTGGGGCCCATAGACATCGGATCAGCACTGGGGCCCATAGACATCGGATCAGCACTGGGGCCCATAGACATCGGATCAGCACTGGGGCCCATAGACATCGGATCAGCACCAGGGCCCATAGACATCGGATCAGCACTGGGGCCCATAGACATCGGATCAGCACTGGATACATAGACATCGGATCAGCTCTGGGGCCCATAGACATCGGATAAGCACTGGGGCCCATAGACATCGGATCAGCACCAGGGCCCATAGATATCGGATCAGCACTGGGGCCCATAGACATCGGATCAGCACTGGGGCCCATAGACATCGGATCAGCACCAGGGCCCATAGATATCGGATCAGCACTGGGGCCCATAGACATCGGATCAGCACTGGGGCCCATAGACATCGGATCAGCACTGGGGCCCATAGACATCGGATCAGCACCAGGGCCCATAGACATCGGATCAGCACTGGGGCCCATAGACATCGGATCAGCACTGGATACATAGACATCGGATCAGCACCAGGGCCCATAGACACCAGATCAGCACTGGGGCCCATTGACATCGGATCAGCACTGGGGCCCATAGACATCGGATCAGCACTGGGGCCCATAGACATCGGATCAGCACCAGGGCCCATAGATATCGGATCAGCACTGGGGCCCATAGACATCGGATCAGCACTGGGGCCCATAGACATCGGATCAGCACTGGGGCCCATAGACATCGGATCAGCACTGGGGCCCATAGACATCGGATCAGCACTGGGGCCCATAGACATCGGATCAGCACCAGGGCCCATAGACATCGGATCAGCACTGGGGCCCATAGACATCGGATCAGCACTGGATACATACACATCGGATCAGCACCAGGGCCCATAGACACCAGTTCAGCTCTGGGGCCCATAGACATCGGATCAGCACTGGGGCCCATAGACATCGGATCAGCACCAGGGCCCATAGACATCGGATCAGCACTGGGGCCCATAGACATCGGATCAGCACTGGGGCCCATAGACATCGGATCAGCTCTGGGGCCCATAGACATCGGATCAGCTCTGGGGCCCATAGACATCGGATCAGCTCTGGGGCCCATAGACATCGGATCAGCTCTGGGGCCCATAGACATCGGATCAGCACTGGGGCCCATAGACATCGGATCAGCACTGGATACATAGACATCGCATCAGCACTGGGGCCCATAGACATCGGATCAGCACTGGGGCCCATAGACATCGGATCAGCACTGGATACATAGTCATCGGATCAGCACTGGGGCCCATAGAAGTCGGATCAGCACTGGGGCCCATAGAAGTCGGATCAGCACCAGGGCCCATAGACATCGGATCAGCACCAGGGCCCATAGACATCGGATCAGCACCAGGGCCCATAGACATCGGATCAGCACCAGGGCCCATAGACATCGGATCAGCACCAGGGCCCATAGACATCGGATCAGCACCAGGGCCTATAGACATCGGATCAGCTCTGGGGCCCATAGACATCGGATCAGCACCAGGGCCCATAGACATCGGATCAGCACCAGGGCCCATAGACATCGGATCAGCACTGGATACATAGACATTGGATCAGCACTGGGGCCCATAGACATCGGATCAGCACCAGGGCCCATAGACATCGGATCAGCACCAGGGCCCATAGACATCGGATCAGCACTGGGGCCCATAGACATCGGATCAGCACTGGATACATAGACATTGGATCAGCACTGGGGCCCATAGACATCGGATCAGCACCAGGGCCCATAGACATCGGATCAGCACTGGGGCCCATAGACATCGGATCAGCACCAGGGCCCATAGACATCGGATCAGCACTGGGGCCCATAGACATCGGATCAGCACCAGGGCCCATAGACATCGGATCAGCACCAGGGCCCATAGACATCGGATCAGCACCAGGGCCCATAGACATCGGATCAGCACTGGATACATAGACATTGGATCAGCACTGGGGCCCATAGACACCGGATCAGAGCGGTTATCTTTTATAAAACAATGTGATGGTCCCTGATGGTGAATCAGTCCCTATTATTTAAGCGCCAGGAAGGTTCACCTGCAGTGAATGTCCCCCCCCCCCCCCCCCCCCCCATATCTCTATTCATCCCGATCATTTTGCAGATTTGTACTACAGAACGTCTTCCAAGGGAAACAATGAGAAATGGATTGTAGTGCAAATCTGCAAAAAGCACTAAAACTGCCGATCAATGTGACCGGGGCCCGAATGTCAGATTTGGTGCAATGCTGCCACCTAGTGGTGAGTTTCCTGAATTATCAAATCCTTACCAGTATAGATACTAACACGTTTCCCAGTCCATACCAGTATAGGTCCTAACACTTTTCCCAGTCCATACCAGTATAGATCCTAACACATCTCCCAGTCCATACCAGTATAGATCCTAACACATCTCCCAGTCCATACCAGTATAGATCCCAACACATCACCCAGTCCATACCAGTATAGATACTAACACGTTTCCCAGTCCATACCAGTATAGGTCCTAACACTTTTCCCAGTCCATACCAGTATAGATCCTAACACATCTCCCAGTCCATACCAGTATAGATCCTAACACATCTCCCAGTCCATACCAGTATAGATCCCAACACATCACCCAGTCCATACCAGTATAGATACTAACACGTTTCCCAGTCCATACCAGTATAGATCCCAACACATCACCCAGTCCATACCAGTATAGATACTAACACGTTTCCCAGTCCATACCAGTATAGATCCCAACACATCACCCAGTCCATACCAGTATAGATCCTAACATGTTTCCCAGTCCATACCAGTATAGATCCTAACACATCACCCAGTCCATACCAGTATAGATCCTAACACATCACCCAGTCCATACCAGTATAGATCCTAACACATTACCCAGTCCATACCAGTATAGTTTCCAACACATTACCCAGTCCATACCAGTATAGATCCTAACATGTTTCCCAGTCCATACCAGTATAGATCCTAACACATCACCCAGTCCATACCAGTATAGATCCTAACACATTACCCAGTCCATACCAGTATAGTTTCCAACACATTACCCAGTCCATACCAGTATAGATCCTAACATGTTTCCCAGTCCATACCAGTATAGATCCTAACATGTTTCCCAGTCCATACCAGTATAGATCCTAACACCTTACCCAGTCCATACCAGTATAGATCCCAACACATCACCCAGTCCATACCAGTATAGATCCCAACACATTACCCAGTCCATACCAGTATAGATCCCAACACATCACCCAGTCCATACCAGTATAGATCCTAACAGCTAAGGTAACGCAGTGCTGAATAGCAAAGAATGGCCTGGTCATGAAGGGGGGGGGGGTAAATCTTCCGGAGGGCGAGTGGTTAATGATATATCGGTACATAGGGGATCGTATCCTTTAATTCCTTCATTCAGAGGTGTGGTGCTGCCCTCTTCTGGTCACATTCAGCATTGCTTGCAGACGTCTTGCCCATCAGTTACATTGACGGCACGGTCCATCCAATCCGATCTGTGTGTGTGTGTCAGTTCAGGTTTTCTGTTCCCTGAGAATAAATATCCCGGTATATTCTGTTCATTTACCACTTCAGCCCCCGGAGGATTTGGCTGGCCAAAGACCAGACCCCTTTTTACAATTCGGCACTGCGTCGCTTTAACAGACAATTGCGCGGTCGTGCGACGTGGCTCCCGAACAAAATCGGCGTCCTTTTTTCCCCCACAAATAGAGCTTTCTTTTGGTGGTATTTGCTCACCTCTGCGGTTTTTATTTTTTGAGCTATAAACAAAAATAGAGCGACAATTTAAAAAAAATATATATATATTTTTTTCTATAATAAATATCCCCAAAAATATATAAAAAACGTTTCTTTCCTCAGTTTAGGGCGATACGTATTCTTCTACCAAAAAAATCGCAATAAGCGTTTATCGATTGGTTTGTGAAAAAGTTATAGCGTCTAAAAAATAGGGGATAGTTTTATGGCATTTTTATTAATATTTTTTTTTTTACGAGCAATGGCGGCGATCAGCGATTTTTATCATGACTGCGACATTACGGCGGACACATCAGACACTCTTAACACCATTTTGGGACCATTCACATGTATACAGCTATAAAAATGCTCTGATTACTGTGTAAATTACACTGGCAGTGAAGGGGTTAACCACTGGGGGGCGGGGAAGGGGTTAAGTGTGTCCTAGGGCGTGATTCTAACTGTTAGGGGGCGGGGCTTACTGTGACACGTCACTGATCGCCGTTCCCGATGACAGGGAACAGATGATCAGTGACATGTCACTAGGCAGAACGGGGAGGTGTTGTGAGCTCTGTGACACGATCGCGGGACACCGGCGGGCATCGAGTCCGCGGGCACGATCATGGACTTTGTGGCAGGGGCGAGCGTGCGCCCACACGCCGGCAAATTTAAAGTGAAGTATATATAAAAGATGATTTGCCTGTCAGTGACATTCTGCCGACGTGAAAGTGTGTGACCCGGTCAGGGCCGCCATCAGGGGGGGACAGGCAGAACACCTGTAAGGGGCCCGGATGGCACCCCCCCCCCCCTTTAAAAACAAAACAAAAAGAAAAAAAAACTTTTTTTAATTTTTTTTTTTATAAATGTTTATTTTTTTTATATTTTTTTTTATTTATTTTTTATTAAAGGGCCCAGAAGTTTATTTTTTTATTTTTTATTTTTTATTAAAGGGCCCAGGTGGCAACCCCCCTTTTTTGTAAATTATTTTTATAATTTTTATTTAAATTTTTATATATATATATATATATTAATAAAGGGCCCTAGATGGCCACCCCCCTTTTTTAATATATTTTTTTAATATATATTTTTCTTTATTTCTTATTTTTTTTGTAAAGCCCCCCCCCCCCCCCCCCCGGTTCTCTGCTCCAGGGTGCCCAGGCCTGAAGCTGTGTAAGGGGCCCCATAATTCATGATGGCGCTCCTAGACCCGGTCCTTAAGTGGTTAAAGTGACGCAGTGCCGATTATCACACAAAAATGGCCTGGTCATGAAGGGGGGGGGGGTAAATCCTTCTGGGGCTGAAGTGGTTAAAGATGGAAAAAGTTCTGAAATGATTTCTCTTTGTCTCATTTTTTTTTTTTTACATCACAGAAACCCGACATTTTACCCCCCGGGGGTGTGTAGACTTTTTCTCCTATGTGAATTTGGTAAAGGGGCACTGTTGGGTTTTGTCACCCCGGTGCCGTGGGATCCTAGTGGTAGAAGAATAGAATTTCTGGTGTCACTTCGGGTTCCCTGACCCAGGACGTGGCAGTCGGGGGATGGGTGACGTGCGGGATGTGTTCGGACAGGTTGGGGGGGGGGGGGTCACACATGACCAATCAGATGGTGACAATCCTCTCTGATGGAATGCAGGGGGGAGGGGACAGTCATTCAATCGATCATTTATAATCCCTGTATGAGGAATGTTTTAATGTCTTGAATCCTCCTGCATGTGGGTGGGCAGGCGGCTCTAGTAGAATGGAGTCTCCTCTGCCATTTGTAAACCAATCCCGAGTCTCTATCGAGGATCTTTATGTAGTGAGTAGAAATTGATAGAATTAGGGCTGCTGATAACATTACATCACCTCACAGTTCTGGTATTGTAACCAGACTTGTACACTAGATCAGCGGCGGTCCGTCCATAGAGGGCGCTGGAGCGCCGCCCCCTCTGGCTCCGCACCGCCACTGAATATAACATAGATTCTTGTATTGCATGAATGTATGTTATTGTTGCCGCTGCCGCTGGTCTATTCAGGTGGCCGGACATAGGGCGCCGACCACCTGAATAACGGCAGCTGGTTGGCTGTGCGGAAGTGCCTATTAGAGCCACCGGCTTTCCCAGTACAGCCCTCGTCCTCCCGGATGCCTTATCCAGGGAACAGCGGCACAGCGGCACAGCGACTGCGTTTGATGGCATGGCACAGCGACTGCGTTTGATGGCAAGATGGCATGGCACTGCGGCTGCATTTGATGGCATGGCACAGTGACTGCGTTTGATGGCATGGCACAGCGACTGCGTTTGATGGCATGGCACAGTGACTACGTTTGATGACATGGCACAGCGGCTGCATTTGATGGCATGGCACAGTGGCTGCATTTGATGACATGGCACAGCGGCTGCATTTGATGGCATGGCACAGTGACTGCGTTTGATGGCATGGCACAGTGGCTGCAATTTTTTTCTCTTTTTTTTTACGTTTGCGCCCCCCCCCCCCAAAATTTTGAGCACCAGCCACCACAAAATTTGCAAGTGGCTTATCATGAGGGGGAACTCCACGCCAAATTTTTAATAAAAAACCGGCATGGGGTTCCCCCTCCAAGAGCATAGCAGGCCCTTAGGTCTGGTGATGGATTTTAAGGGGAACCCCCTACGCCGAAAAAACGGCATGGGGGTTCCCCCAAAATCCACACCAGACCCTTACCTGAGCAGGCAGCCCAGCCGGTCAGGAAAGGGGGTGGGGACGAGCGAGCGCCCCACTCCTGAACCGTACCAGGCCCCCCCCCCCAGCCCAAAGCACCTTGTCCCCATGTTGATGAGGACAAGGGCCTCTTCCCGACAACCCCTACCATTCACCTGGAGGAAAATGTGTCAAGAAAAAAACACACTAGACAGGTTTTTAAAGTAATTTATTAAGCAGCTCCGGGTGTCTTCTTCCGACTTCTCCCCTCTCCGGGGGTCTTCTTCCAACTTCTCGTACGGGGGGTGCGTTCCTTGTATAAGACTGACAGACGTCTCAGCCAATCAGGTTCGCCGATTTTGGTTATCGGTAACCTGATTGGCTGAAGCGTCACCAAGGCGGGAGAAGACATCGAGGAACGTGGAAGGAGTAAGGTAAGTGCATTTTACAGGGCACAGCGGCGGCAATGGGCACAGTGGCATCAATGGGCACAGTGGCAACAATAAAAGGGCACAGTGGTGACAATGGGCACAGTGGTGACAATGGGCACAGTGGCGACAATTGAGGGGCACAGTGGCTGCGTTTGATGGCATGGCACAGTGGTGACAATTGATGGCACAGTGGCTGCGTTTGATGGCATGGCACAGCGGCTGCGTTTGATGGCATGGCACTGCGGCTGCGTTTGATGGCATGGCACTGCGGCTGCGTTTGATGGCATGGCACAGCGACTGCGTTTGATGGCATGGCACAGAGACTGCGTTTGATGGCATGGCACAGAGACTGCGTTTGATGGCATGACACAGCGACTGAGTTTGATGGCATGGCACAGCGACTGCGTTTGATGGCATAAGAAACAGCGGCTGCGTTTGATGGCATGGCACAGCGACTGCGTTTGATGGCATGGCACAGCGACTGCGTTTGATGGCATGGCACAGCGACTGCGTTTGATGGCAAGATGGCATGGCACTGCGGCTGCATTTGATGGCATGGCACAGTGACTGCGTTTGATGGCATGGCACAGCGACTGCGTTTGATGGCATGGCACAGTGACTACGTTTGATGACATGGCACAGCGGCTGCATTTGATGGCATGGCACAGTGGCTGCATTTGATGACATGGCACAGCGGCTGCATTTGATGGCATGGCACAGCGACTGCGTTTGATGGCATGGCACAGTGGCTGCAATTTTTTTCTCTTTTTTTTTACGTTTGCGCCCCCCCCCCCAAAATTTTGAGCACCAGCCACCACTGCATTAGATATAATACCCAAAACATACCCAGCATGCCTTATCCTCCCCTCCCCCACTGCCATCACCAGCAATTCTCACCTGTCAGAATGACAGCCAGGACATGACGCTGTGTAAATACAGCAGCTACTCCAGACACTGCTGTCATTAATGGACCTTCTGATACCTAAACATTATTCAGAGGAGAAATATAGAAATACAAAGTAACATTGTTTATAAACATTATTCAGACGGGAGATAGAGAGATACAAAGTAACATTGTTTATAAACATTGATCAGACAGGAGATAGAGAGATACAAAGTAACATTGTTTATAAACATTGATCAGACGGGAGAGAGAGATACAAAGTAACATTGTTTATAAACATTATTCAGAGGAGAGATAGAGAGATACAAAGTAACATTGTTTATAAACATTGATCAGACAGGAGATAGAGAGATACAAAGTAACATTGTTTATAAACATTGATCAGACGGGAGAGAGAGATACAAAGTAACATTGTTTATAAACATTGATCAGACAGGAGATAGAGAGATACAAAGTAACATTGTTTATAAACATTGATCAGACAGGAGATAGAGAGATACAAAGTAACATTGTTTATAAACATTGATCAGACGGGAGATAGAGAGATACAAAGTAACATTGTTTATAAACATTGATCAGACGGGAGATAGAGAGATACAAAGTAACATTGTTTATAAACATTGGTCAGACGGGAGATAGAGAGATACAAAGTAACATTGTTTATAAACATTGATCAGACGGGAGATAGAGATATACAAAGTAACATTGTTTATAAACATTGATCAGACGGGAGATAGAGAGATACAAAGTAACATTGTTTATAAACATTGATCAGACGGGAGATAGAGAGATACAAAGTAACATTGTTTATAAACATTGATCAGACAGGAGATAGAGATACAAAGTAACATTGTTTATAAACATTGATCAGACGGGAGATAGAGAGATACAAAGTAACATTGTTTATAAACATTGATCAGACAGGAGATAGAGAGATACAAAGTAACATTGTTTATAAACATTGATCAGACGGGAGATAGAGAGATACAAAGTAACATTGTTTATAAACATTGATCAGACGGGAGATAGAGAGATACAAAGTAACATTGTTTATAAACATTAATCAGACGGGAGATAGAGAGATACAAAGTAACATTGTTTATAAACATTGATCAGACGGGAGATAGAGAGATACAAAGTAACATTGTTTATAAACATTGATCAGACGGGAGATAGAGAGATACAAAGTAACATTGTTTATAAACATTGATCAGACGGGAGAGATAGAGATACAAAGTAACATTGTTTATAAACATTGATCAGATGGAAGATAGAGAGATACAAAGTAACATTGTTTATAAACATTGATCAGACGGGAGATAGAGATACAAAGTAACATTGTTTATAAACATTGATCAGATGGAAGATAGAGAGATACAAAGTAACATTGTTTATAAACATTGATCAGACGGGAGATAGAGAGATACAAAGTAACATTGTTTATAAACATTGATCAGACGGGAGATAGAGAGATACAAAGTAACATTGTTTATAAACATTGATCAGACGGGAGATAGAGATACAAAGTAACATTGTTTATAAACATTGATCAGATGGAAGATAGAGAGATACAAAGTAACATTGTTTATAAACATTGATCAGACGGGAGAGAGAGAGATACAAAGTAACATTGTTTATAAACATTGATCAGACGGGAGATAGAGAGATACAAAGTAACATTGTTTATAAACATTGATCAGACGGGAGATAGAGAGATACAAAGTAACATTGTTTATAAACATTGATCAGACGGGAGATAGAGAGATACAAAGTAACATTGTTTATAAACATTGATCAGACGGGAGATAGAGATACAAAGTAACATTGTTTATAAACATTGATCAGATGGAAGATAGAGAGATACAAAGTAACATTGTTTATAAACATTGATCAGACAGGCGATAGAGAGATACAAAGTAACATTGTTTATAAACATTGATCAGACAGGAGATAGAGAGATACAAAGTAACATTGTTTATAAACATTGATCAGACAGGAGATAGAGAGATACAAAGTAACATTGTATCTCTCTGTCTCCTGTCTGATCACGGTTTATAAACAAATCAATATTAATATAAATAAAGAACAATATATATATATATAAAAAAAGGGGGGTAGCCATCTGGGGCCCTGGGGGCCTCTGGGCCCTTTAATAAAAATAAAAAAGAAACCTCAGGGCCCTTTAATAAAAAAAATAAAAATAAACATTTATAAAAAATACATAAAAAAAGGGAGGCTTCCATCCGGGGCCCTGGGGACCTTTTAATAAAAAATATAAACAAAAATAAAAAAATAAACATTTATAAAAAAAATATATAAAAAAAAGGGGGGATGCCGTCCAGGGCCCTGGGGGCCTCCGGGCCCCTGGGGACCTCCGGACCCCTAAAAAAAACTGCCTGTACCCCCCTGATGGCAGCCCTGTTCATAAGCATTGTTCACACGGGAGATTGAGAGCCGGTTCACACAGGGGCAACGCAACTTTGTGAGGCGACTTGGACACGACTTGAGCGTGAGCCACAGCGCGACTTGGGGCGACTTACAACGCGACTTGAAGTCGCCTCCAGGACAGGGAACTTTGCAAGTGGCTTATCATGAGGGGGAACTCCACGCCAAATTTTTAATAAAAAACCGGCATGGGGTTCCCCCTCCAAGAGCATAGCAGGCCCTTAGGTCTGGTGATGGATTTTAAGGGGAACCCCCTACGCCGAAAAAACGGCATGGGGGTTCCCCCAAAATCCACACCAGACCCTTACCTGAGCAGGCAGCCCAGCCGGTCAGGAAAGGGGGTGGGGACGAGCGAGCGCCCCACTCCTGAACCGTACCAGGCCCCCCCAGCCCAAAGCACCTTGTCCCCATGTTGATGAGGACAAGGGCCTCTTCCCGACAACCCCTACTCATTCACCTGGAGGAAAATGTGTCAAGAAAAAAACACACTAGACAGGTTTTTAAAGTAATTTATTAAGCAGCTCCGGGTGTCTTCTTCCGACTTCTCCCCTCTCCGGGGGTCTTCTTCCAACTTCTCCGCTCTCCGGGGGTCTTCTTCCGACCTCTCCGCTCTCCAGGGGTCTTCTTCCGACTTTTCCCCTCTCCGAGGGCCTTCTTCTGACTTCTCCGCTCTCCGGGGGTCTTCTTCCGACTTCTCTGCTCTCCGGGGGTCTTCTTCCGACTTCTCCGCTCTCCGGGGGTCTTCTTCCCGCTTCTCAGCTCTCCGGGGGTCTTCTTCCGACTTCTCCGCTCTCCGGGGGTCTTCTTCCGACTTCTCCGCTCTCCGGGGGTCTTCTTCCGACTTTTCCGCTCTCCGGGGGTCTTCTTCCCACTTCTCAGCTCTCCGGGGGTCTTCTTCCGACTTCTCCGCTCTCCGGGGGTCTTCTTCCCACTTCTCAGATCTCCGGGGGTCTTCTTCCAACTTCTCCGCTCTCCGGGGGTCTTCTTCCGACTTCTCTGCTCTCCGGGGGTCGTCTTCCGACTTCTCCGCTCTCCAGTGGTCTTCTTCCGACTTCTCCGCTCTCCGGGGGTCTTCTTCCGACTTCTCCGCTCTCCGGGGGTCGTTCTCCGACTTCTCCACTCTTCGAGGGTCTTCTTCCGACTTCTCCGCTCTCTGGGGGTCTTCTTCCGACTTCTCCGCTCTCCGGTGGTCTTCTTCCGACTTCTCCGCTCTCCGGGGGTCTTCTTCCGACTTCTCCGCTCTCCGGGGGTCGTCTTCCGACTTCTCCGCTCTCCAGTGGTCTTCTTCCGACTTCTCCGCTCTCCGGGGGTCTTCTTCCGACTTCTCCGCTCTCCGGGGGTCGTCTTCCGACTTCTCCGCTCTCCGGGGGTCGTTCTCCGACTTCTCCGCTCTTCGAGGGTCTTCTTCCGACTTCTCTGCTCTCTGGGGGTCGTCTTCCGACTTCTCCGCTCTCCGGAGGTCTTCTTCCGACTTCTCCGCTCTCCGGGGGTCTTCTTCCGACTTCTTCGCTCTCCGGGGGTCTTCTTCCGACTTCTCCGCTCTCTGGGGGTCTTCTTCCAACTTCTCCGCTCTCTGGGGGTCTTCTTCCGACTTCTCCGCTCTCCGGGGGTCTTCTTCCGACTTCTCCGCTCTCCGGGGGTCGTCTTCCGACTTCTCCGCTTGCCGGGGGTCTTCTTCCGACTTCTCCGCTCTCCGGGGGTCTTCTTCCGACTTCTCCGCTCTCCGGGGGTCGTCTTCCGACTTCTCCGCTCTCCGGGGGTCGTTCTCCGACTTCTCCGCTCTTCGAGGGTCTTCTTCCGACTTCTCCGCTCTCTGGGGGTCGTCTTCCGACTTCTCCGCTCTCCGGAGGTCTTCTTCCGACTTCTCCGCTCTCCGGGGGTCTTCTTCCGACTTCTTCGCTCTCCGGGGGTCTTCTTCCGACTTCTCCGCTCTCTGGGGGTCTTCTTCCAACTTCTCCGCTCTCTGGGGGTCTTCTTCCGACTTCTCCGCTCTCCGGGGGTCTTCTTCCGACTTCTCCGCTCTCCGGGGGTCGTCTTCCGACTTCTCCGCTTGCCGGGGGTCTTCTTCCGACTTCTCCGCTGTCCGGGGGTCTTCTTACAACTTCTCCGCTCTCCGGTTCTTTCTGCCGGGCTCCTCCGCTATCTTCTTCCAGCTCTTTTACTAGCGGCGGGCCGGTCTTCTGCATCGTCTTCTTCCTTCTTCTCTTCTTCCGATGTTGAATCACGAACTCGCCGTTTTTCCGGCGTAGGGGGTTCCCCTTAAAAGCCATACCAGACCTAAGGGCCTGCTATGCTCTTGGAGGGGGAACCCATGCCCGATTTTTATTTAAAATTTAGCGTGGAGTTCCCCCTCAAGATTCGCAGCGCACAAGTGTGAATCCAGCCTCAAACAATAATCAGCTCTCTGGGGGGGAGGGGGGTTTTTTGCCTGAGAAAACTATTTTCTCTTCCTGTAAAGTTGCTTCAGTTAAGAAAGGGGATCCGACTTTGGAGGCGACTTCCATTGAAATCAATGGGTACAAGTCGCCTAGAAGTCGCCTACAAGTAGTACAGGAACCTTTTCTGAAGTCGGTCTTTTCTGAATGTTTATAAACAATGTTACTTTGTATCTCTCTATCTCCCGTCTGATCAATGTTTATAAACAATGTTACTTTGTATCTCTCTATCTCCCGTCTGATCAATGTTTATAAACAATGTTACTTTGTATCTCTCTCTCTCGTCTGATCAATGTTTATAAACAATGTTACTTTGTATCTCTCTATCTCCCATCTGATCAATGTTTATAAACAATGTTACTTTGTATCTCTCTCTCCCGTCTGATCAATGTTTATAAACAATGTTACTTTGTATCTCTCTATCTCCCGTCTGATCAATGTTTATAAACAATGTTACTTTGTATCTCTATCTCCCGTCTGATCAATGTTTATAAACAATGTTACTTTGTATCTCTCTATCTCCCGTCTGATCAATGTTTATAAACAATGTTACTTTGTATCTCTCTATCTCCCGTCTGATCAATGTTTATAAACAATGTTACTTTGTATCTTTCTCTCCCGTCTGATCAATGTTTATAAACAATGTTACTTTGTATCTCTCTATCTCCCGTCTGATCAATGTTCATAAACAATGTTACTTTGACCAGATGGAAGAAATACAAAGTAACATTGTTTATAAACATTGATCAGACAGGAGATAGAGAAATGATATGATAAAGTTGATACTTTTTATCCATTTTTTTAACTAATAGCGGTGAAAACAAGGACGTGTTTTGCACCGTTTTGTCTGTAGCTTTTTTAGAAAGTAAAATCATTTTTGCCGGATAATATCAGCGGAGAGATTATTGTTTGTCTTAAAAAAATAAAAATAAATCACGTTTTACTTTGTTATCTTAAGTAATGAGAAATTTAAAAATACGATGTTGGGGGCGGGGATGGGGTTGGGCTGATGGGAGAGCTGAATTGGTTTATATAAAAAAAGATACATTGTTGTGTTCTGCAGAGTTTGGAAATGTTGTGATGTGAGATGGAATTTTCATCTCTTTAATTTCATGCTGGATGCAGCTTCACTGCTGAGATATAAAAATCTTTGTGTGGCGGCGCCCTCTGCTGGGCCAATGCAGAATCATCACGTTACATTGTAACTGTTGAATTTCCACATTGTAGTAAATACAGAATCCTCAGAAATAAGTGTAATTCTCGGTATCTCTCCTTATTCTGTATGTATGGACTCTGCACAGTACTACTTCTCCTGTCCTGTATGTCGGGTGTAATTCTCGGTATCTCCTCTTATTCTGTATGTATGGACTCTGCACAGTACTACTTCTCCTGTCCTGTATGTTGGGTGTAATTCTCGGTATCTCCTCTTATTCTGTATGTATGGACTCTGCACAGTACTACTTCCCCTGTCCTGTATGTCGGGTGTAATTCTCGGTATCTCTTCTTATTCTGTATGTATGGACTCTGCACAGTACTACTTCTCCTGTCCTGTATGTCGGGTGTAATTCTCGGTATCTCTTATTCTGTATGTATGGACTCTGCACAGTACTACTTCTCCTGTCCTGTATGTCGGGTGTAATTCTCGGTATCTCTTCTTATTCTGTATGTATGGACTCTGCACAGTACTACTTCTCCTGTCCTGTATGTCGGGTGTAATTCTCGGTATCTCTTCTTATTCTGTATGTATGGACTCTGCACAGTACTACTTCTCCTGTCCTGTATGTCGGGTGTAATTCTCAGTATCTCTTCTTATTCTGTATGTATGGACTCTGCACAGTACTACTTCTCCTGTCCTGTATGTCGGGTGTAATTCTCGGTATCTCCTCTTATTCTGTATGTATGGACTCTGCACAGTACCACTTCTCTTTTCCTGTATGTCGGTATCTGTTCTCATTCTGTATGTATGATCTCTGCACAGTACCATGTACTCTCCCCCCCCCCCCCGGGTGAACACAGGCAGCTCCATAAAGACATGGTGTGACCAGTTTGGTGTGGAGCAACCCCAGTGTCCCGCACAGAGCCCTGACCTCATCCCTACTTTTGGAAGGACTTTGAGATTGTGTCTTCTCATCCAACGTCAGAACCTACCCTCAACACTTTTGGGATCAGATCTTCTCATCCCAAAGGTGGGTCCTGGGTCTGAGGTCATGGAGGAACTTGAGTGTCCTGCAGAGAGACCCGATCTCAATGCTGCTGAACATCGTTTGGATGATTTTTTTCTTTAGGCGCCCAACATGAGGCCCGAGGTCTGAGCCGGCCCTTCTTATCCAACATCAGTACCTGAGCTACCAAATGGGGACACATTTCCGGCACACCCTCCAAAATCTTGCGGAAAGTCTTCCCAGAAAGTGGAAGATGTTGAAGCCTCAAATGAGGACAACTCCATAAATAATGGGCGTGGTTCTAGAGTGGGATGCCCAACAAACCCATGTAGGTGTTGTAAGGAAACGTCCCACACTCCGCTTGAGTGCTTTCGTCATATACCCCTCCCTCCCAGTCTGGATATAGATATCAGATATTCCAACCGCTAACAAGCACAAAACAAGACGATACTCGTTTGTATGCTGAACATGGACTGTTTATTAGAAACAGAATACAAGTCTTATATACAGTGGAACCTCGGTTTAAGAGTAACTCTTGCGCCCCCCCCCCCCATCTCTGGCCGCATTTGGTATTGCGTCCCATTGAAGTCAATGCGGAACAAATTATTTTCATTTCCATTGACTTCAATGGGAAAACTCGCTTTGATATGCGAGTACTTTGAATTACGAGCATTCTCCTGGAACGGATTATGCTTGTAATCTGAGGTTCAACTGACCAGTAGAAGAGGAGGTTCCCCCCCTCCTGCTACATGAGCAATGTACATGAACAATACACTTGTAACCAGAAACATAAATTTACATGAGCTAATTAACTAATCCCTTAAAGCAGCCGATGTGACTCGGTGCCCTCCTGGGCATTGTTATGATAAATCAGGATTTCACTACAGGTCAGACTTGTTGTCACCGAGCTTCACACAGTAGATGATACATTATCATAAGTATAAACACAGGACACCTTCTCACAATAGCAGGAGCTCCAGCAGGAGTCGGCCCATCTCCTATATTGTACAGAGGCCAATGCGATCGGCTCTCTCACCTATCATGTTGAGTTCAGAATCAAACAAACCGAGAATAGTCTTTACATCTATCCTGGGAGATATTGTGGAGAAATATGACTGTCCCATTTAAAGTAATCCAAGACATGTTTTCTCAGTCACCCTGTGCCAGGATGGACACAGGGTGACTTAGACATAAGAGGTGCATGGTCGGGATTCCTGACGGGTCAAGGTCCGTCGGAAATCCAGATGAAAAATTGAACCTGCTCTCCCATATACACGAGCGGGTTTTCCGACGGGAAAACTCAGATGAGCGTTTTTGGCCCGGAATCCCGGCCGTGTGTTCATGCTCCATCTGAGTTATTCCGACGGGAAAATTGCCAAAAACATCCGGTTTTCTCGTAGACATGGCCAGGTTTTCCAACGGCAAAAAGTCAGTTGGGAATCCTGGGGGGGAAAAAAGAGAGCAGGTTCTCTTTTTTTGTCCGGCGGTTTTTGGCAGTTTTCCCGTCGGAAAAACTGCGAGGGAGCATACACACGGCCGGGATTCTCTCCTCTCAGTTTTCCTGTCGGAAAACCCGCTCGTGTGTGCTCGTGGGCTTTAGACATACAAGGTGCAGGGGGAGCTGAAACAAGGGTTTCCCAACCATTCCAAGGGATTCTGGGTTCCATGGGCCCTCCCGTCACAGGTGTGATGGTCAGGTGTCCACAAACCTTTGCATATACAAGGCATGGATTTATTTTCAGTAGAGGAAACATTCACCTTCAGGACTGCAGGAGGAGAGAGTTGTCGATCTTTCATGGCCAGGGCCGTCTTAATAGCATCATGGGCCCCTGGGCAAAGTAATGCTCTGGGGCCCTTACAATGATGATAGTGCAGGTAAACAGACATCAAGTGGGTAGGCATCAGACTACCTCCCCTGTGTATCTATCACTGTCAGTGCCATCATGGGGCCCCCAAATTTGGGGCAGCATGGGCTCAAGGACCAGCTGCTTTGGGGAAAGTGCAGGGGCCCCCATGCAGATGGGGCCCCTGGGCAGTGCCCAGGTGTGCCCTCTCATTAAGACAGCCCTGTTCATGGCTACTACAGCTCTATTCTTTCCCATAATCCTCTGTTATTGCGGAACTTGGTTCTGTCCTACCACGGGGCCCCGCCCATACAGAGGTAGGTAGATCCCTTCCCTGCGGGTTCTGAGGATTGTTTCCCTTTCCATCCCTTTGTTGATAATGTTCTCAGCCTCGAGTTGTTTTATCTCAACCACGAGACGTTTTACTGAACCGCAGTGTGAAGTCTTATGGAGGAGATGATGACATCGGGGGAGGGCTCATCACATTAATAAATGGAAAATCCCGCAATAAAGACAAAACACTCTCTGTCCACCATAATGCTGCACTTTATCCATCACAAACATTCTTAAATATCTTCTATCCTAATGAAATAAACGATCCTATTAATTATTCATGTAAACCAAATAACAGGAAGGACAAACAAACTTTATTTTGTTTCTGTTATTCATCATTTATCTGAAAATTGATGACATGAAAGCCGAGTCTTCCGGTAGGTAGGTGCAGCACGTGGCTTACCGCTTATTGATGGGAATGCTGTAATGTTTGGTTAGCTGTGCCTATTGTCTGCCCACCAAATATTTATCCTGAAAAATGGGGGAGGGGAAATATAGGTGGAGTCAAACGCACGTGTAAGCCATGTTTGCTGCTCGGGAACCATTAGCCGGTACAAATCCCAACTTTATTAATATGGACCCCCCACTCCCGGAGGGAACCAATGTACCACGGGTTCTCATAAGACAAAATATAAGCACCATCATCTTCCGCCCCTCTTGTGGAAGATCCGGAGGCCTTACCTTACCTACAGTTTTCCAGCTATAGGCCACAGAACCCAACAAAGTGAGTCCAGTTCAGCAGTTTGCTTCTTAATTTCTTTTACTGAATAACAAAAGAAGCTCGGACATCTTCAGTACAACCACCGTCCAATTAGCCCCCATGTTTCCAGTCATAATACAGGTGATGTTTCCCTCTTGCCCTGTCATGGGGGGGGGGGGGGCTCGCAGCTTCTGTTACCCTGGATAAGCCCAAAGGGAAAAAGTTGGGTTTTCAGGGTGAGCCTCAGCCGGGGAAAGCTCTCTTTCCAAGTTGCCTATATCAGGCACAGAGAAAGCCCCAAGCTTCCCACAAGGGCTGTCATGGTGTCTCGGAGACCAGTAGCTAAAGCGGCAGAGAGACACCCACCAACCAGCTGGATAAGTACAGAAGCAGGTCAGCCTGGTGGATGATATGAGCTTTCCTAAGGAAATACTAACCAGTGTTCAGCAGAACTCCTAATGGTCCTTCAGATCCATGTCCTGACAGATACTCACCCAACTGGTGTGCTCACAAAAGCAAAAGGGAAAAACATAGTGCTCTCTGTATTTTAAAATCAGCCGCGGCTTGTTACGACATCCAAAGACTATTTAGCAAGCCAGGGAGACTGTGGAGATCCTCTGGGGAGTAGAAGTCCCCAACCCGTGAACCCGATCATTTAGCAAGCCAAAGAGACTGTTCAGATCCTATGAAGTGCAGAAGCCTTCAGCCTGGGAACCAGACCATTTACCAAGCCAAGGAGACCATGGAGATCCTCGGGTGTAGAGCCCACCTGCTCGGAACCCGACCATTTACCAAGCCAAGGAGCCTGTGGAGATCTTCTGGGTTGCAGATCCCACCTACTGGGGAATCAGATCATTTAGCAAGCCAAGGAGACTGTGCAGATCCTCTAGGGTGTAGAGGCACAGAGAAAGCCCCAGGCTTCCCACAAGGGCTGTCATGAACTGGAGTCTTGTAGACCAGTAGCTAAAGCGGTAGAGAGGCACCCACCAACCAGCTGGATAAGTACAGAAGCAGGTCACCCTGGCGGATGACATGAGCTTTCCTGAGGAAATACTATCCAGTGTTCACCAGAACTCCTGATGGTGGAGATAGTTTTTGCTCCATGTTAGTACCAGGTCACTGTACTCAGGATTGCCCAACCAGGAGGTGAGCAAGCTGTGGTCTAGTAGCAGATCTATCAGGTAGGGATCAAGCAGAAGTGTAGTCAGTAAACAAGCTAAAAGTCAGTAACGAGTGGTGCAGGTTGGGATCAAACAAAATCATGATCGAGGAACAAGCCAAAGGTCGATAATGAGTGGTAATGAATATTGGCTGGAGAGAGCACAATAATCTGGCAAAAAGGAAGTTCAAAGGCATGGCTTAAACAGAAAGTTCATGGGAGGAGCAAAGACTTCAAGGTTTACCAGAAAAAGATAGAAAGTATGTTTGTCCAAGGGATCAAACAGGGAGCTGTCCAGCATCTCAGGTGACTCAGGAAGAATAGCTACTGTCGGACGCAGCAGAGTTCCTAAATTCAGATCCATGTCCTGACAGATACTAATCCAGCTGGTGTGCTCACAAAAGCAAAAGGGAAAAACATAGTGCTCTCTGTATTTTAAAATCAACGGCTTGTTATGACATCATCATGGCATGGTTGGAGTCCTTATGACCCTGTCAATGCCTAGCCAATGGGAAGTGTCCATGTCACCAGGAAGCAACATAAACACCCAAAGACTATTTAGCAAGCCAAGGAGACTGTGGAGATCTTCTGGGGTTTAGAGGTCACCTACCCGGGAACCAGATCATTTAGCAAGCCAAGGAATCTGTGCAGATCCTATGAAGTGTAGAAGCCACCTGCCTGGAAACCAGACCATTTATCAAGCCAAGGAGACCATGGAGATCCTCTGGGGTGTAAAGAGGCCACCTGCTTGGGAACCTGACCATTTACCAAGCCAAGGAGCCAAGGAGATCCTCTGGGGTGCAGAGGCCACCTACTGGGGAACCAGATCATTTAGCAAGCCAAGGAGACTGTGCAGATCCTATGGGGTGTAGAGGCCACCTACTGTGGAACCAGACCATTTAGCAAGCCAAGGAGACTGTGGAGATCCTCTGAGGTATAGACGTCACCTACCCGGGAACCAGATCATTTAGCAAGCCAAGGAGCCTGTGGAGGTTCTCTGGGGTGTAGAGGTCGCCTACCTGGGAACCAGATCATTGACCCTGTCAATGCCTAGCCAATGGGAAGTGTCCATGTCACCAGGAAGCAACATAAACACCCAAAGACTATTTAGCAAGCCAAGGAGACTGTGGAGATCTTCTGGGGTTTAGAGGTCACCTACCCGGGAACCAGATCATTTAGCAAGCCAAGGAATCTGTGCAGATCCTATCAAGTGTAGAAGCCACCTGCCTGGGAATCAGGCCATTTACCAAGCCAAGGTGACCATGGAGATCCTCTGGGGTGTAGAACCCACCTGCTCGGGAACCAGACCATTTACCAAGCCAAGGAGCCTGTGGAGATCCTTTGGGTTGCAGAGGCCACCTATGGTGGAACCAGATCATTTAGAAAGCCAAGGAGACTATGCAGATAATCTGGGGTGTAGAGACCACCTACCCAGGTAACCAGTCCATTTACCAAGGCAAGGAGACTGAGCAGACTCTATGAAGTGTAGAAGCCACCTGCCTGAAACCAGACCATTTACCAAGCAAAGGAGACTGGTGAGATCTTCTGGGGTGTAGAGGCCACCTACCTAGGAACCATACCATTTCTCAAGCCAAGGAGATTGTGGAGATCCTCTGATGTATAGAGACAACCTACCTGGGAACCAGATAATTTAGCAAGCCGATGAAACTATGGAGATCCTCTGAGGTGTAGAGGCCACCTACCTGGGTACCAGACCATTTACCAAGCCAATGAGACTGTGGAGATCCTCTGGGGTGTAAAGGTCACCTACCCGGGAACCAGACCATTTACCAAGGCAAGGAGACCATGGAGATCCTCTGGGGTGTAGAGGCCACCTAGAGGAACCAGATAATTGACATCGACATCAATACTTTAAGATAGAAATACCAATAGGTTTACCTTACTGGTCCAAAGCAATTTTTTTCACTACCCCCAACTTGACGTTTTATAACGGCAGCAACAAGGAAGCCTGGTGAGAAAACAACTTTTTGATTTTAGGTTTGCTTTAAATTAATTGATTTGACCTTTTTGACTTCAATGCCTTTTTATAGCTGGATTCACGTAGATGAGCCTAACGTTAGGCAGGCGTAGCGTATCTCATATACGCTACGCCGCCGTAAGTTAGAGAGGCAAGTGCTGTATTCACAAAGAACTGGCGTCCTAAGTTACGGCGGCGTAGCGTAAATGTGCCGTCCTAAGCGCGCATAATTCAAATTGTGAAGAGGTGGGCTTGTTTTATGCTAATGAATCGTGACCTGACGTGATTGACGTTTTGAACGAACGGCGCATGCGCCGTCCGTGGACATATCCTAGTGCGCATGCTCCAAATTACGCCGCAAAGACTTATTGGTTTCGACGTGAACGTAAATTACGCCCAGCCCCATTCAGGGACAACTTACGCAAACGACGTAGAAATTAAAAAATTGGACGTGGTCCATACTTAACATTGGCTGCGCCATCTTTTTGGTGGAATAACTTTAGGCCTGAAAACGCCTTACGTAAACGGCGTATCTTTACTGCGACGGGCAAGCGTACGTTCGTGAATAGGCGTATCTCACTGATTTACGCATTCTAGGCGTAAATCAGCGTAACGCCCCTAGCGGCCGGCCTAAATAGACAGCTAAGATACGACGGCGCCCGATGTCGTATCTTAGCTAGATTTAAGTGTATCTCAATTTGAGAATACACTTAAATTTGCGACGGCGCAGATTCAGAGTTACGACGGCGTATCTACTGATACGCCGGCGTAACTCTCTCTGAATCTGGCTATTAATCTTTAGAAGATGGATCACATCACCCAACATACCTACTGGATTTCTTTTTGCGGTTGTGATCTATGAAGTCAAAAAATTGGCTGAAAGTTTCTAAGACTTTTTTTTTTTTTACTTAAAACTTTGTTTCTGCAACTTTGTCCATCAGGAAGACCACTAAGAGAAGTTGCAAGGTCACCATTTTTTTTTTTTTGAGGACCTTCCTCATCATAATGAAAAAAAAAAAAATGCCAGGAAACCATATTTGTTTACCTATGATCATTTATCAAATCAATTATTTATTTACCAGCCAATCCTTATTTTTCTACTTTATATATCGTGACGGATAAATCAAATGCCTGACACAACAAACCTGTCCGCCGTTTGTTTTATGTGGCCTGGGACCCCGAGGTAAATAAAATTTCACCTTTCCACAGAATATTTTTTGTTTTATCTCTTGGCCTTGTTTTTTTTTTTTTTTTTTTTACGGCAAGTTTTCCAACAAGCAATTTGTCATTATTATTACATAAATTGACAGCTCCTCTGCTGGATTTTGCTTGGTCTGGCTTCCCCTTATTTTTTTATTTTTTTTTAATGAAATCAAGAGACGTCATGTCCGCGGAGATCCATCAATTATTTAAAGATCTCAGTAATTTGTGAGCTTTGTAATTGAAATGGCTTTGATTATAATAAAGATACTAAGGAGTACAGACGTGGTCAGCAATCAGAATTCTGGGTAGTTTTATTTATTTTATATTCTGGGAAGCATCTTGTAAATAAAATACACGGTTATGTTTTTTTTTTATCATGTTTTATTTATCGATACTCATAAACATTGAAACGTTTTTTTTTTGTTTTTTTTATAAAAGAAAAAAAAATTCTAAATAAAACTGGCATTTAAAAAAAATAAAATTGTTATAATTTTATTACCGTTATGAATATTAGTGAAACGTTTACAATCTCCTCGCAGTACATATGCCATCAACTATATCCTCATTTACTTTTTTATTTTAAATGACGGTTGATTTTCCCAAACCATCTGTTTCACTCCCAGACCATAAGAAGCATCCTCGAAATTTAGTTCACTCACATACGATCCTCGCCCCGAGGCTTTTAGAGAAACGCTTGCTTTTTTTTTTTTTTGGTCTTTTTTTTTTCATGGCTGGCATTTTTGTAAGTGTCACATGGGAAATATTTGCTTACATGCATTAAAAAAAAAATAGTTTCCTAGCAACTCGTTTGTCTTTCTTGCTATGTTATCTGATGTAGTATTTTTTTTTTACAATTTTTTTTTTTTATTCAAAGGCAATCAACAGCTAAATAAATAAATAAACATGCCTTAACGTTATTAAGGGATTGTTAAGAAGAAAAAAATATATTGATCACTAAGGTATATGTACAATTATGCCTGAAGCAAAAGGAATGTTATATATATATTTTTGCAGATATTGGACTTTTTTTATCTGCTATGATCAAAAAAAAAATTTGGGCTATAAAAAAAAAAAGAAAAAGGTTCTTAATAATAGATTGAGTACAATTAGTAAGAAACAGAAATTTCTTTTGATGTAAAGAAAACAAAAAGTCCTACATACTTACTGTACCTGAATTAAGCACCATATTTCCCTTTAAAAAAAATATTTTAATTGCCAAGTATGTAAAATGTGATCAAGTAAAAACATTAAAAATGTATTCCAGTGTACGGCACTTAATTAAATAACTGCAAAAAAATGGCTCACAGCCTGAAAAGATCAAAAATGCCTTCTGCTATTTTTTTCTCTTTATAGTTTAATGAATTTAAAGGGAATTTCAATAGTTTACTGAAATAATATCTTATATTATATTAAATTATATCATATTATATCCAAACAGAGATAAATGTAGTCAGTTTGTTGCAATTTTTTTGTCCGAACCTCATAGAAAGTCCTGGATTTTCAGGTAGCAGCATTTGTGTGTCAATAAGAAACTGTAATTAAATCTTTCTTTTTTTTTTTATTCCAGTGTATGACGATTAATTAAATAACTTCAAAAATGGCTCACAGCCTGAAATGGTCAAAAATGCATTTTTTTCTATGTAGTATATTTTATATTAGGGAATTTTAATAGGATACAAAAATGATGTATTATATTATTATAAATATTTAAATTATTTTATATTATATTATAGTATATTTTATTATATTTATATTATGCTATATTATATTATTATAGTATGATGCATTTAGAGGAAATTTTAATAGTTTACTAAAATAATGCCTTATATGATATTAAATTATATCATATTATATCCAAACAGAATTAAATGTAGTCAGTTTGTTGCAATTTATTTTTGGAAACTTTTTCTTAAGTATTGATAGAAGTCCTGGATTTTCAAGTAGCGGCATTTGTGTCAATAAGAAACAGTTATCTTTTTTTTTTTTATTCCAGCGTATGACAAATAATTAAATAACTTAAAAAATGTCTCACAGCCTAAAAAGGTCAAAAAATGCCTTCTGCTATTTTTTTCTATATAGTATGATGCATATTAGGGAATTTTAATATATTACTAAAATAATATCTTATCTTATATTAAATTATATTATACTGTATCCAATAAAAAATGTATGTAGTTTGTTGCAATTTTTTCTCAAATTTTCTTCTTGGGTACAGATAGAAGTCCTGTTTTTTTCAGGCAGCAGCATTTGTGTCAATAAGAAACAGTTATTAAATATTTTTTATTTTTTAATTTAAGTGTGTGACGATTAATTAAATAACTTTAAAAAATGTCTCTAATCTAAAGATTAGACCGATATTCTCGGTTTATTTCTTTTTTGGGGGGGAGGGCAGTACGTAGTGGAAGGGTGGGAAGGATAGCTAAATCACAAGGATATAACTAAGGATAGAGTTAAAATAATATAAGTTCATAGATAAAGTAGAAAAAGGAGATAGGAGGAATTGAATATGATTAAGAATATAATAAGCAGACTATATGCATAAGATGGTTTATTTGTAAAGATGTATGTGTATCTTTGTGAAAAAAAAAAAAAAAAAAGAATTAAAAAAAAAGGCCTTCTGCTATTTTTTCTCTTTATATTATAATGCATTTGAAGGGAAAAACATTTTTTTTTTCAAATGTTTTTTTTTTTAAATGAAAGAGCGTATTTATGTAATTTTTTTTAGGGTGGTCCTCCGCTTAAAGAAATTAGAAAAAAATAAATAAAATAAGAAACAGTTATTTAAAGCTTTCTTTTTTTTTATTCCGGTGTATGACAAATAATTAAATGACTTCAAAAATTTCTCACAGCCTGAAAAAATCACAAATACCTTCTGCTATTTTTTTTCCCCATATAGTATAATGCCTTTTAGGGAATTGTAATAGGATACTAAAATGATGTATTATATTATTTTATATATTTTATAGTATTATTTTGTATTACAATATATTATGTTATATTGTAGTATATATTATTATATTATGTTATATTATATTGTAGTATATATTATTTTATTATGTTATATTATATTGTAGTATATATTATTATATTATGTTATATTATATTGTAGTATATATTATTATATTATGTTATATTATATTATAGTATATATTATTATATTATGTTATATTGTAGTATATATTATTTTATTATGTTATATTATATTGTAGTATATATTATTATATTATGTTATATTATATTGTAGTATACTTTATTATATTATGTTATATTATATTATAGTATATATTATTATATTATGTTATATAATGAAAAAGGACACAAAGTGGGTGTGGAAAGCGCTGCTCACCCCTAAAAAATAGATAATCGGAAAAGCTCCCCCATTGGGGTTTTTGGGCAGCAAAGTGTGTTAAATGGTTATTAAAAAAATTCTAAAATGAAACTAAAGATATGAATAAATGTAAAAGGTAAAGGATATTTATTAGTACAATGAAAGTCGTAAAAATGAGCTCTGGTACTCCATTTAAAGTCAAAATATATACATACAGAGAGGGTCTTCTTCAGATCTAAAGAAGACCCCACAAGTGGGTTGAAACGCGTCAGACCCATGTTTGACATATTTGTATACCATTTCTGTTCTTTTATGTTGTTCATTTGGTGCTTACCTCTCTGTATGTATATATTTTGACTTTGTCTGGAGTACCAGAGCTCATTTTTACGACTTACAATGTACTTTATTATATTATGTTATATTATATTATAGAATATATTATTATATTATGTTATATTATATTGTAGTATATATTATTATATTATGTTATAGTATATATTATTATATTATGTTATATTATAGTATATATTATTATATTATGTTATATTATATTGTAGTATATATTATTATAATAGATTATGTTATATTATAGTATATATTATTATATTATGTTATATTATATTATAGTATATATTATTATATTATGTTATATTATATTATTTTATATGATATCTAATCAGAATTGAATGTAGTCAATGTTACAATTTTTTCCCATTTTTTTCTTAGATACTGATACAAGTCTTGAATTTTCAGGTAGCAGCCTGTGTGTCAATTAGTAAGAGTTTATTATATTTTTCTTCTCCAGCCCCACCAATCGGACTGTGGAAGGGGGTGGGCACTGCCTCCCTAAACATGAACACTAGGGGGCAACAGTCACAACCGATTCCCCCTAAAAGTCAGTTCCCCCCCCCCCCAGTTCTCGGAGGGCAGCCGGGGAAATGTTAAGTAAACCTGTGAATAACACTTAGAATTCCTCCAGGAATATCAGTCAAATTGATTCAGAGTCTCTCAGCAAGCCAACACTAATTAATCTTGACATAATTAAAAACAAAACAACCATGACTAATGAATCAATTAAATGGTTATTAATTTGAATTTATTTAATTTAGAGGCATGGGGAAAATAATCCAATTTAAAAAAGAAAAGTGAAGCCGTAAAACATCTGAGGGGTTTTCAGATTTCAATAAGAATAACGTCTAATAATTCCATAGGGTTGGAACGGTGAAGTGTAACAAAATGTAACAATCTGCAAAACTCTACAATTCAAATCCAGATTTATTTATAAAGTTGATGTTGTTCTTCAGAGTTTTGAAGCGTCTCCATGATATAATCCATCCAGCCGGTCCATTGGTCAGGAGACGGGGGACCGGCGTTAAAGGCCGATGTGTGGAAAGTCCAACTAGAGCTGGAAAATTCTATGAGCATAAATGTGGCAACGAGGCCGACATTTCGTGAAATTCAATTTTTATAAAAAAATCAGCAAGCTTAAGATGAATTGAGTGCTAGACCTAAACAAGACGGGGGCTTCTGTAGAGGACTAGGAGAAAGCCTCCTACCCACTGACTATGGCCCGGGGGGAGTGAGGAGATCATTCACTAATGATGGACCACCACTTTCTCCCCTCGGGCCTCCAAAACTGCCACGGGTGCGTGTGGAGCAAGGGTCTGCAGTACCCTTCCAGTGTCCAGTGCACTTCCGAAACATTCAGCATCTCTTCTCTGAAATCCATGATTTCATCCAACCGCCTGAGGCCTCGTACACACGACGGGACTGTCCGATGAAAACGGTCCGGAGGACCGTTTTCATCGGACATGTCCGCTGGGAGAATTTGGTCTGATGGCTGTACACACCATCAGACCAAATCCCGCACGGACAGAATACGCGGTGACGACGCGGCGACGTGACGGCGACGTGCGCGAACCCAGAAGTTCAATGCTTCCACGCATGCGTCGAATCACTTCGACGCGATGTGCGGGTTCTCGGGCCAGCGGACATGTCCGATGAGTCGTACTGACCATCGGACATGTCCGGCGGACAGGCTTCCAGCGGACATGTTTCTTTCTTAGCATGCGCCCGGCGTTCGTTTTTTACGTCGTTTGCCTAAGGCTTTTTCGGCGTAACGTTGTGCCTGCTTCTATGAGGCGCACGCAATGTTAAGTATGGACGTCGTTCCCGCTTTGATTTTTGAATTTTTTACGTTGTTTGCGTAAGTCGTTCGCGTATAGGGCTGGACGTAATTTACGTTCAAGTCTAAACCAATGACGTCCTTGCGACGTCATTTGGAGCAATGCACACTGGGATATGTACAGGGACGGCGCATGCGCCGTTCGTACAAAACGTCAATCACGTCAGGTCAACACACATTAACATAAAACACGCCCCCCCTTACACATTTGAATTACGTGCGCTTACGCCGGCCCCATTTACACTACGCCGCCGCAACTTACGGAGCAAGTGTTTTGTGAATACTGCACTTGCTCCTGTATTTCCAACGTAAATACGATACGCTGCGCCGCCGTTAGATTGCGCGCCCCTACCTGAATTTATCTCCAAGTGTAAAAAATAGGCCTGGTCCTTAAGTGGTTAAAAAAAAAGAAACTTTTGAAATTGACGGCAGATTTTCTCCTTATTGTGTCATTTCAGGTGGACGGAATTCTGTGTTTGACGGAAATCCTCACCGACGACTCTCATTCCGAGGCCACCAAGGCGGAGGTTGCGGCGGTGATTGCGCAGATCACATCTCCTCACCTGACCTTCACACAGCACCTCAGCAGTTTCCTGGAAAACATGGAGGAGATCGTCACTGCCCTGCTGAGTGAGTGCGCCGCGCATGCGTTTTGTGCAACATCAATGTTAAGAAGAACATTTTTGCAACTTTTTTTTTGGAAATTTACAGAAATATAGAAATAAATCACCGTAAATGTAAATGATATAATGGGAGGTTCTCTCTAAAACTCACATAGTCAGGTTAACCACTTCAGCCCCGGACCATTTAGCTGCCCAGTGACCTGGCCACTTTTTGCGATTCGGCACTGCGTCGCTTTAACTGACAATTGCGCCGTCGTGCGACGTGGCTCCCAAACAAAATTGACGTCCCTTTTTTTCCCCACAAATAGAGATTTCTTTTGGTGGTATTTGATCACCTCTGCGGTTTTTATTTTTTGCGCTATTAACAAAAAAAGAGCGACAATTTTGAAAAAAAAAAGCAATATTTTTTCCTTTTTACTATAATAAATATCCCCCAAAAAATATATAATTTTTTTTTTTTTCCTCAGTTTAGGCCGATACGTATTCTTCTACATGTTTATGGTAAAAAAAAAATAAGCGTATGGATTGGTTTGCCCTGTCAGGTAGTCTGTAATGCAATTTCTATCAGCAGCCCTGCTTATTGTTAAAGGGGTTGTAAAGGTAAAAAAAAAATCCTAAATAGCTTCCTTTACCTTAGCGCAGTCCTGCTCGCCCCCTCAAGAGGTTTTCTCCACACCAGGGAGAACGCCTCGCATTACTGTGTGGAGTTACAGACAGAAGAACAGGAAGTGAGGATTTCTCAGAAGAAATAAGGACATTCAAAAGCAAAATGGAAGGATGAGGTAAGTGAAGGAGGACTGCACTGAGGTAAGTGAAGGAGGACGGCACTGAGGTAAGTGAAGGAGGACGGCACTGAGGTAAGTGAAGGAGGACTGCACTGAGGTAAGTGAAGGAGGACTGCACTGAGGGAAAGGAAGACATTTAGGGGGAAAAAAAATCCTTTACAACCCCTTTAATTGTAAAAGGTCTGCTTGAAGGTCAGATGTGTGTTGGAAGCTTTCTCGGGGGGCTAAAGAAGCAAAAAATGTAAAAAAATGCGATTTGTAGTAAGAAGAGTTGTTTTTGCTCTTGTTTGTAGAGTTGTGTGAAGAGGCGTCCACGGGAGAGTCGTGTTTGCTGGCTTCTGCTGCGTTGGCCAATATCACGTTTTTCGACAGTCTGGCCTGTGAGATGATCTTGCAGATGGGCGCTGTGAAAATCCTGCTGAATGCGTGTTCAGACAAGCAAAGAGTCAATACTGCCTACGCCCGGGACCAGGTAGGTTCTATCCGACAACTGGCTTGTGTGTGTGTGATAGCACGGGACCGATAGATCTGGATTTTGGATTTAATGCAGAAAGAGTCCTCCATCAAGGAGGGCTATGAACAATGAATGAGCCATGTAGACTGAACCTTCTTCCAGTCTTGGCTGGTGCCACTCTGGTAGTCTCAATAAAAGACATTAGGGCAGTTGGTGTAAAGCTTTCGGGGGAGTGTTGAGGAGACCCCATTAGAAGTTTGCAAGAGAACTGAGCCAACAGCTCAAACCAAACCTCATTTCAGGCATGTCAATTCAATTCCACCCCTAGTCCAATCGTATCCATGGCTTCAGTCCTAAAAAAGGGTGGAGGCCATTCCCTCTAAAATGCATTGGCTTTCCTGGATTCTCTATATCAATAAAAAATGTAACCAATATTCCTAAAGTGTCATACATTTTCTACCAGGTGCTCTTCAAGACTCACCCCAAGGTTCTGTCCAACAACTGGTCATACATGGACACACTGCCACCACCTGAGTTTCTTTAAAGAAGCAAGTGCCTCTTATATATATATATATCACTTTTGAGAAGGGTTTAGGGCTTGGCCTTCCATGAGAAGTTTTCAGGACTTGGCCTTCCATGAGAAGGGTTCAGGGATTGGCCTCCCATGAGAAGGGTTCAGGGCTTGGCCTTTCATGAGAAAGGTTCAGGGCTTGGCCTTCCATGAGAAGGGTTCAGACCTTGGCCTTCCATAGGTAGTTTTCAGGGCTTGGCCTTCCATGAGAAGGGTTCGGGGCTTGGCCTCCCATGAGAAGGGTTCAGGGCTTGGCCTTTCATGAGAAAGGTTCAGGGCTTGGCCTTCCATGAGAAGGGTTCAGACCTTGGCCTTCCATGAGAAGGGTTCAGGGCTTGGCCTTCCATGAGAAGGGTTCAGGGCTTGGCCTGCCATGAGAAGGTTTCAGGGCTTGGCCTTCCATGAGAAGGGTTCAGGGCTTGGCCTTCCATTTGAAGGGTTCAGGGCTTGGCCTTCCATGAGAAGGGTTCAGGGCTTGGCCTTCCATGAGAAGGGTTCAGGGCTTGGCCTTCCATGAGAAGGTTTCAGGGCTTGGCCTTCCATGAGAAGGGTTCAGGGCTTGGCCTTCCATGAGAAGTGCACAGAGATAATCATTTAAATTTGAATCTTCGAGTAATTGTAACAATCATGACCAGCCTCTGCAGCAAATCGCAGGCCTCCATTTTTGGAGAAGAGTCAGGGACTTCTTTTCTGCACTTCTCGCCGGTAGAGCAGTCCATTGAAATGACACGCAACTCGCAGGAACACATGGAAAAATCGTCGGAAATGTGTCTTCACTTCATCGCACCTGTAGGTGTGAACCAAGCCTCAGGCTTAGAGCAGGGGGCCCCAAACTAGCAGCCCTCCAGCTGTTGCAAAACTACAAGTCCCATCACGCCTCTGCCTGATGGAGTCATGCTTGTAACTGTCAGCCTTGCAATGACTCCATCAGGCAGAGGCATCTGCTGGGGGGCCGCCAGTTTAAGACCGCATGCAAAACACGTGAAAATGCGCCCGCACTTGGTTGCAGTGTAGGTGTGAACCAAGCCTTAGGCTTAGAGGCAGAGGTGTAGCTTGAAGTTTGTGGGCACCCGATGCAAAAGTTGACCCGGCCCCTGGGCTGTTCTTACCCCGTGCTCCTCTCCATTCAGTAAATGGCTCACAGCTTGTCCCCAGCCAATGAGAACGGAGGGGTGTGGACCGTGGAAGGCAAAGTGGAAGCCCAGTACTGGAGCGTGGCTGTGGGGGCCCTTGGGCAGATCGGAGCTGGACTTTGTAGAGGTTATGATAATATGACAGGGAGGCTGCAGGGGCCCCCTGGAGCTAGGGGTGGGGTTTGCAATTGTGACCCCTGCAACCCCTTATGCTACGCCTCGGGTTAGAGCTCAAAATAGTTTAAAAAAAAACGTAGTCAATGACGTCTCAAGGGGGCGGGTTCACCAGGTGACATCACCAGGTGGCCCCACCCCTTAGTTATTAAAGAGCAGGATCTGGGGGCCACCTTGTTAAAGAGGGCTGCCAGATTCCGATAAACCCCCACCCACAGACCCCCACAACCACCAGCCAGGGTTGTGGGGAAGAGGCTCTTGTCCTTGAATTATTTTTCCCATCATGGGTGTGAGTGGGGGCCCATGCCAAGTTTGGGCTAAGGCCTCGCAAAGCCTAGAGCCGCCTCTGCCCTACACTAATAAAAGACGATGCAATGTAAACAACGCAAATTATGCAAAATTGTAATCCTTTCGTAGCAAAGGCGGTTCTAGGCTTTGTGAGGCCTTAGGCCAAACTTGACATGGGGCCCCACTCACACCCATGATGGGAAAAATAATTCAAGGACAAGAGCCTCTTTCCCACAACCCTGGCCAGTGGTTGTGGGGGTCTGTGGGCAGGGGGCTTATTGGAATATGGCAGCCCCCTTTAACAAGGTGGCCCCCAGATCCTGCTCTTTAATACCTAAGGGGCGGGGGCCACCCGATGATGTCACCTGCTGAACCCACCCCCTTTTGACATCATTGACTGAGGGCATGCTGGGTCATTGACGTCACAAGGGGTGGTGTCTCACTGGTTGTTAGGGGCGCTGGCGGCCCTGTTCCTGAGTCAGAGCTCTTAACGCTGCCTGAGCACAGCAACGTTGAGGTCCCCTCAAAACTGGGGTAATGCATTGGGTAAGTTAGGCAGCCGCGAGGCCCCTGTGAGTGCGAGACCTTAGGCCTAATTTGCCTAATTAAAGAGCCGCCTCTATAATTTGTAGACTCCTCCCCCCTCATAAGTTTTGTGAAGCGGTTCGTTCACATTTTGGCAGCCGCCGCCCTTTTCCGGAAACCTCCATCCACGTCCAAACTTCTCCATTCCCCACTTTATGAAAGTCGTAGAGAGTGATTTACGTGATGAAGTTTTGGGATGGAAGTCACGAGGGGGGGAAATTTTTTGCGGCTGATAACTGCGTGTTTTACTCCTAAAAGATAATGAAATCACAAGTGCGGCTCCATCCCTCCGAGGTAACATCACCGCCGCCGTCACTATAATTAGGGATCTGTAATTGAAACATTTATGATAACCTCGCAATCACATTTATATTTTTTTGCATTTGAAATTTGATGATTATATTGATGAAAACCTTCAGTCATCGGGCGCCGTTCCCGCGGTAATGAATGCGGCTGGTGCATCTCGTTACGTCGTTTCCTCGTGGGATTAAAGAATTTTTTTTTTCTTCCCTCTTTAGCTAAATCCTATTTATGAGTGACAGAAGAGGCGACTCCACGTAATGACACTTTCTTACTACTTTTCCAAATCAGCTACAAGTGCCAACCGTTTACCACTTCCTTTACCTATTTTTTGTAAGTTTAGAAGTATAGAGACTGGAATTGCTGTGTAAGGATCAGGGCCGCCGCCATCAGGGGGGTACAGGCATTACACATGTAAGGGGCCCTAATGTCCTCAGGGGCCCGATCTCCCCCCATTCTCAGGTCACGGCTGGAGAGAATAGAGGAGAGAAAAGACGCTCATTTTCAGAGGCCCCCCCCCCCCAGGGCCGCCATCAGGGGGGTACAGACATTACACATGTAAGGGGCCCTAATGTCCTCAGGGGCCCGATCGCCCCCCATTCTCAGCTCACCGCTGGAGACAATAGCCCCAGGGCTGCCATCAGGGGGTACAGGCAGTAAACCTGTAAGGGGCCCGGATGGCAACCCCCCCTTTTTTTTTTTTTATAAAATAATTTTTTTTTTTAATATATATATATTTTATTTTCTATTGAAGGGCCCAAGGGGTCCCAGGGGCCCGGATGTCCACAGGGCCCTGGATGACAACCCCCCCTTTTTTTATTAAACAATTTAAAAATTTTTTATATATATATCTTTTTTTTATTAAAGGGCCCAGAGGTCCCCAGGGCCCCGGATGGCAACTCCCCTTTTTTTTAAATGTTTATTTTTTTATATGTTTTTTTATTAAAGGGCCCAGAGGCCCCTAGGGGCCCGGAGGTCCCCAGGGCCCCAGATGGCAACCCCCCTTTTTTTTATTAAACAATTTACATTTTTTTTATATATATATATATATATATATATATATATATATATATATTTTTTTTTTATATATGTATTTTTTTATTTCTTTTTTTTTTTAATATATGTTTTTTTTTATTAAAGGGCCCAGAAGCCCCTAGGGGCCCGGAGGTCCCCAGGGCCCCAGATGGCAACCCCCTTTTTTTAATTAAACAATTTACATTTTTTTATATATATTTTTTTTTATTTCTTTTATTTATTTATTTTTTATATATGTATTTTTTTATTTCTTTTTTTATATATGTTTTTTTATTTTTTTTATTAAAGGGACCAGAGGTTTATTTTTGTATTTAATTTTTTTTTTATTAAAGGACCCGGAGGTCCCGGATGGCAACCCCCCTTTTTTTTTTTATATATATTTTTTCCTTATTTCTTTTTTTTGTCAATTAGCGGCGTCACCCCCCCGCTTCTCAATTCGCGGCAGCCCCCCCCCCCGCTTCTCAATTTCAGGCGGCAGCACCCCTCCCTTCTCTGCTCCAGGGGGCCCATGCCTGAAGCTGTGTAAGGGGCCCCATATTTCCTGATGGCGGCCCTGCCCCCCCCCTCAGGTCGTGGCTGGAGAGCAGAGAAGACACTTTCATTTTTTCGGCAGCACCCCCCCCCCCCCCGGCTGTATAGGGGGCCCCAAACTTCCAGCTCCCCAAACTTCGAGGTTGGTGGCACAGAAATTTTAGCTGCTGTCCATTGGACCTCGGGTTGTCACCTTTTAGAAAACCAAACGGGAAGGAAGGAGAGTGTTTTGCAGTGCATGTCTCGGTGGGTGGGGATTATCTAAAGTGGGTGGGGTTTATCAGAAGCGGGCGCGGTTTATCTAAAGTGGTCGTCGTTAAACCAATGGGATTTATTCATAAAGGAAACCAAATGGGAGGGAAGGAGAGAGTCGCAATGCATGTCAAGTGGATGTGGTTTATCAGAATTGGGCGTGATTTATCTAAGGTGGTTGTAGTCAAACCAGTGAAATTTATTCATAATGGACTTGGAAAACAAAGCCACGTTCTCTTTAATGTGATAACTTTTTTTTCTTCACCCTAGGGTACTAAGGGAGCTTAGCACTTCAATTTTTTTATGCATTTGTCCCATTTATAAAGGCACTTATTTATTTTTTTTACAAACCAAGTTATTTACTAATAAAATGCAAGCCAAACTTTGGGCTTTGTGACCTCCTCTCTCGAAACGATACCCCCCTGTGGTCCACCAGGTGTTTTTATTTTACTTACCTTTTACCTACCTTTATTCAGATTGTTTCAGGCTGGTCACTTGACAGGTTGGTTCAGGTTGGTACCTACCTTTTTTGGTTTATCTAATGCGATTTATTCGTAATGGATGTGGTAAAACAAAGCCATGTTCTCTTTAATGTAATAACTTTTTTTTCCTTCACCCTAGGGTACTAAGGGAGCTTAGCACTTCAATTTTTTGTATGCATTTGTCCCAATTATAAAGGCACTAAACTTATTTTTTTTTACAAACCAAGTTATTTACTAATAAAATGCAAGCCAGACGATGATGATGGTGATGAGACTGGTGTAGACATGGAGGCACCCATGCTGCTATCTGAACTATTGCACTGTGAATGGAGGGCACCCCTTCAAGTGGTAGGCCAGTGGCGCCCTGCACTTACTGTAAGCCCTCAATTACCTGGTTGAGTGACACTGGGGGAGGGGGGGGGGGTTGACTTACTAAAACTGGAGAGTGCAGAATCCGGTGCAGCTCTGCATGGGAGCCAATCAGCTTCTAACTTCAGCTTGTTCAATGAAGCTTTGACAAAAAAAACTGGAAGCTGATTGGTTTCTATGCAGACGTGCAGCAGAATTTGCACTCCCCGATGTGCCATTCAACCTGGGAGACTGGGGACATCTTGTGGTGCAGAAGAGGTACTGTGAGGGACAGCTCCCGATTGAAGGTGAGTTGTGCACCTATAGCAGTACCTATAAATCTGTGTAAAGCAATGGCATTTATCTCTAGAAAAACGAGTCCCAAGTCATTCAAGTGCTTTTTTTTTTTTTTTACAAACTTTTCAGATCGTGACAATTTTAGCCAATTTATCGATTCTGGACCCAAGTGCTGAGGAGATCCTTCAGGAGAACGGTAAGTTGTCTCATATTTCCCCTTCATTCTTGTCTGTCTTTCTGAAATGACCCTTCTATCACATCCCCCCTAACATCTTCTCTACTCACATCCATATCACAGATTGGTTTTTAAATGAGATCTTATGCTAAAAAGATTTTTTTTTAGTTTTGAACAGAATTGGATGTATAAATCTTCTTCTGGGTTATATTGGTGTTTCCATTGGGAAAATTTCTGTGGTCACCTCGGCAGGATGTGAGGGGATATTTCCCCTGCATGGGGAACACAATCAGGTTTATCCCCTCCACACTCTCCAGAACTTAAAAATAAAATAAAAATCTTTGGTTGGGTTTAATTTTTTATTGTAAATAATTTGATTTTGTATTATTTATTTTTATTATTGTTGTTATTATTATTATTATTATTATTATTATTATTATTATTATTTCTATTATTGTATTATAAGTTTTTTATAAGCCACAGTATTTTATTTTATTTTTATTATTGCTGTTATTCTTATTATATTATACATTTTTTTTGAAAGGCATCGTATTTTATTTTGGATGAACCCTGGTCTAATTTAAAGGGCAGAGTTATCTTATATATAGTTTTATGATAATATATTAATACGATCTGTAAAATGTAAAATTTATATATATATATATATATATATATATATATATATATATATATATATATATATATGTATATATAGATGTATATATATATATGTATATGTATATATTTTACATTTTACAGATTGTATTAATATAATAAGAATGATAATAATAATAAAAACAACAATAATAAAAATAAATAATACAAAATCAAATTACTTCTACACTCTCCAAAACTTTGGGTGGGTTAAATTTTAATTGAAAAAAATTATATTTGATATTACTATTTATTTTTATTATTGTTATTATTATTATTATTATTATTATTATTATTATTATTATTATTATTATTATTATTATTATTTTATACGTTTATTTATACTGTATTTTTTGGGGGGTGAACCCTGGTCTTATTTAAAGGGCAGAGTTGTCTTTTAAATTGTTTTATGATAATATATTAATACAATCAGTAAAATGTAAAAAAAAACACTAAATAAATAAATATATATATACATACTACATATACTGGGGCAGATCCACATGCCGAACGAACTGCGCGTCCCCGTGCCAAATGAACTGCGCATGCGCCGTCCCTAAATTTCCCGCCGTGCATTGCGCGAACTGACGTCGCAAGGCTGTCATTGGTTTTGACCTGGACGTAAATTACATCCATCCCGATTCACGAACGACTTACACAAAAAAAAAAAAAAATTAAAATTATACGTGGGAACGACGGCCATACTTAACATTGATTATGCCACGAAATAGCAGCTTTAACTATACGCTGAAAAAAGCCGACTAGAGACGACGTAAAAGAATGCGCCGGCCGCTCGTACGTTCGTGGATCGTCGGAAATAGCTAATTTGCATACTCGACGCGGAAAACGAAGGGAACGCCACCCAGCGGACACCAAAGAATTGCATCTTAGATCCGAAGGCGTATGAAGACGTACGCCTGTCAGATCTAACCCAGATGCCGTCGTATCTTGTTTTGAGGATTCAAAACAAAGATACGACGCGGGAAATTTAAAAGTACACCGGCGTATCAGTTGATACGCCGGCGTACTTCGTCTGTGGATCTGGCCCATAGATTCATAAATTCGTAAATTTAAAAATTCGTAAATTAGAAAATTCGTAGATTCATAAATTCGTAAAATTTGTAAATTCGTAGATTCGTAAATTCGTAAATTTAAAAATTCGTAAATTAGTAAATTCGTAGATTCGTAAATTCGTAGATTCAGAAATTTATAGATTCATAAATTTGTAAATTTGAAAATTCGTAAATTTGTAGATTCGTAAATTCATAAAATTTTGTAGATTCGTACATTTATAGATTCATAAATTTGTAAGTTTGAATATTTGTAGATTAGTAAATTCATGGATTCATAGAGTCGTACATTTGTAAATTCGTAGATTCATAAATTTGTAAATTCGATAAAAATAAGAAAGAAAATCCGAAATTCGAAAGAATAACTAACTAATAATAACTATTAATTTATAGGTATTGGAATTTCCTTTCAGATTTGGCTGTTAGTGAAACGTAACGAATACAAGTTTATCCGAAGTTTGTTACGTTCTATTCGGGTAGATACAGCATTCGTTATTTTGGATAAATAGAATAAAACGTAACAAACTTTGGATAAATTTGTATTCGTTACATTCACTAACAGCCAAATTTGAAAGGAAATTCCAATACCTATCATTTAATAGTTAGTTATTATTTCAGATATTCAAATTTTCGGGTTATCGGATTTTTGAATTTATGAATTTTCAAATTTACGAATTTACAAATTAAGGAATTTTTTAAATTTACTAATTTTTGCATTTACAAATTTACGAATTTTCAAATTTTTGAATTTACGAATTGATGGATTTTCAAATATTCAAATTTTCGGGTTATCGCATTTTTGAATTTATGAATTTTCAAATTTACCAATTTACAAATTAAGGATTTTTTTAATTTACAATTTTTTTAATTTAATAATTTTTACATTTACAAATCTACGAATTTTTGAATTTCCGAATTGACGAATTTTCAAATATTCAAATTTACTAATATTTGGAAAAATTTGTCAAATGGCTTTTCGTTAATTCGGATACTTCCGGGTTAAAGAATTTGTCGAAATTCGTTAAAATACGAATTTTTGACGAAAGGGATTGCACGTCTAGTTATTTTTATTGTTAGGTACAAAAGGAATACAGCAATAAAAATGCCGATGTGATTTGCCCAATCAGGCCTTAATTATGAATTGATGCTTAAGTCCCGAATGGCCGAAACGCGTTGACATCTTTATGGCTGTATTCCTTTGTAGGAAAAAAAACAAACTATCTGCTGATATATACAGAATGTTCCGGCATCATTTTTGTGGACTGTGTATCTGAGAGGCTTCGGAAACCTCTCAGGCCGGAGCTCTGGGTTTGGGGCCGTATCTGGATTTCAGAGAAGGTTGCAGCACGGCGCCATTAATTTCTCACCTTTTCCCTCTCCATCTAAAATAAACAAAACACAACTTTGGGTTAATTTGCACTTTTCATGAATGGATACAAAGTTGCTCATCCTATTTTGTACATTCTGTACTGATATCCATGTCTGTGACTCCTCAGGGGTGGAGCTTCTGGTGGAGATGTTGGCGGAGAAGCCTCTCAGTGGGAGTTTAGCTGAAATCTCAGCCTGTGAGCGAGTCCTCCAGAAATCGGCCGTCACCCTCGCCCGCCTGGGCCGCCATCCCGACATCGCCCACGCTGCCATAAAGTGTAACGGTACGTACATTCCGGGTGATATATACTGAGAATACACCGAGCTCTGATCTGATCACTCTCATGTTTTCAAGAATTTTACAGCTTGATGATAAAAAAACTAAAACTAAAAAATACATTAAATAAAAAAAATCTTTTAAAGATTATAAAGTGGGTGAAAAGGCTCCAAAAACAAAATTTTCTGCAATATATTTAAACCAGTGCCCCATTATTGGTATCAGTGGGAGGAATAGTGTCCCATCATTGGTGTCAGTGGGGGGGAATAGTGTCCCATCATTGGTATCAGTGGGAGGAATAGTGTCCCATCATTGGTGTCAGTGGGAGGAATAGTGTCCCATCATTGGTGTCAGTGGGAGGAATAGTGTCCCATCATTGGTGTCAGTGGGAGGAATAGTGTCCCATCATTAATGTCAGTGGGAGGAATAGTGTCCCATCATTGGTGTCAGTGGGAGGAATAGTGTCCCATCATTGGTGTCAGTGGGAAGAATAGTGTCCCATCATTGGTGTCAGTGGGAGGAATAGTGTCCCATCATTGGTGTCAGTGGGAGGAATAGTGTCCCATCATTGGTGTCAGTGAGAGGAATAGTGTCCCATCATTGGTGTCAGTGGGAGGAATAGTGTCCCATCATTGGTGTCAGTGGGAGGAATAGTGTCCCATCATTGGTGTCAGTGGGAGGAATAGTGTCCCATCATTGGTATCAGTGAGAGGAATAGTGTCCCATCATTGGTGTCAGTGGGAGGAATAGTGTCCCATCATTGGTGTCAGTGGGAGGAATAGTGTCCCATCATTGGTGTCAGTGGGAGGAATAGTGTCTCATCATTGGTGTCAGTGGGAGGAATAGTGTCCCATCATTGGTATCAGTGGGAGGAATAGTGTCCCATCATTGGTATCAGTGGGAGGAATAGTGTCCCATCATTGGTATCAGTGAGAGGAATAGTGTCCCATCATTGGTGTCAGTGGGAGGAATAGTGTCCCATCATTGGTGTCAGTGGGAGGAATAGTGTCCCATCATTGGTGTCAGTGGGAGGAATAGTGCCCCATCACTGGTGTCAGTGAGAGGAATAGTGTTCCATCAAGAGGTGCCTGAACAAGGACTTTCATGGCGGGATCACCAGGGAAGAGGTTTAATGAAAGCTGCAATGCTACTTATGTAAGCATATAATAGGAGACTTTGCTTCTTCCTTCAGGCATCCCCAGCCTCATTGCTCTCTGTCGCCACCCAGAGGAGAGGTACAGCAGTGACGCCGTCCTTGTCGCTTGTCTGGTATGTAGGAAATCCTCTAAATAAAAATGTATTTATTTTTTGTGTATAAATCTACTTTCCCTGAAAACCACATAAAGATTTATACAAATGTCATAAAAAGCAATAAAAATATCCACCAAAAATGTGCAACTGTGTAAAAGTGACAACAATGACCAAAAAACAACTCATACAGAATCTTTCACACAAATAATATTCACAATAAAAGTCCAAATGTATAAATAAAGTGAAGAAAAAGAAAATCCCACAAAATCTCACTTCTTCAATGAAAAGTGTTCTCCGGGGAAAAGGCCTCGTCCCCCACATTTCCCCACAGCCGGGGGCTCCAAACTCTCTAAACAAAGGGCCACTTTTCCTCCCTTAGAGCCCTTTCACACTGAGGAGGTTTTCAAGGCGTTTTAGCGCTAAAAATATCGCCGCTATACCGTCAGTGCACATCCCGCCCCAGTGTGAAAGGGGCCTTAGATTGGGGGAGGGGCTGTACTGAGTCCACCGGGAGTAGAAATTGTTGTGGCGTCAGTGCGAGCAAACAGTGTATTTTTGGTATTAGGGGAGGAATAGTGTCCCATCATTGGTGTCAGTGGGAGGAATAGTGCCCCATCATTAGTGTCAGTGGGAGGGATAGTGCCCCATCATTGGTGTCAGTGGGAGGAATAGTGTCCCATCATTGGTGTCAGTGAGAGGAATAGTGTCCCATCATTGGTATGAGTGGGAGGAATAGTGTCCCATCATTGGTGTCAGTGAGAGGAATAGTGTCCCATCATTGGTGTCAGTGGGAGGAATAGTGTCCCATCATTAGTGTCAGTGGGGGGAATAGTGCCACATATTTGGTTTCAGTGAAAGGAATAGTGCCCCATCATTGGTGTCAGTGGGATGAATAGTTATCCATCATTGGTGTCAGTGGGAGGAATAGTGTCCCATCATTGGTGTCAGTGGGAGGAATAGTGTCCCATCATTAGTGTCAGTGGGAGGAATAGTGTCCCATCATTAGTGTCAGTGGGAGGAATAGTGTCCCATCATTGGTGTCAGTGGGAAGAATAGTGTCCCATCATTGGTGTCACTGGGAGGAATAGTACCCCATCATTAGTGTCAGTGGGAGGAATAGTGTCCCATCATTAGTGTCAGTGGGGGGAATAGTGTCCCATCATTGGTATCAGTGGGAGGAATAGTGTCCCATCATTGGTGTCAGTGGGAGGAATAGTGTCCCATCATTGGTGTCAGTGGGAGGAATAGTGTCCCATCATTGGTATCAGTGGGAGGAATAGTGTCCCATCATTGGTGTCAGTGGGAGGAATAGTGTCCCATCATTGGTGTCAGTGGGATGAATAGTTATCCATCATTGGTATCAGTGGGAGGAATAGTGTCCCATCATTGGTGTCAGTGGGGGGAATAGTGTCCCATCATTGGTGTCAGTGGGAGGAATAGTGTCCCATCATTGGTGTCAGTGGGAGGAATAGTGTCCCATCATTGGTGTCAGTGGGAGGAAAGTGCCCCATCATTGGTGTCAGTGGGAGGAAAGTGCCCCATGGGCTGGAGAAGGGCAAATAAAGGGCCGCACCTGGCAGGGGGTTTCCAAACTTTCTAAACAAAGGGCCACTTTTATAATAATCAGATGTTGTATTTTTCAATCTCACATCGAATAATTGGAACAGGAACAGGAAGTGATGTTCTTTGCGTCTCGTGATGAATTATTTGTGTATTTCAGGCGGCGTTGCGCAGGTTGGCGGCGGCGCATCCAGGCGGCATCGAAGACTCCGACCTCCAGCAGCTGGTCAAACCCCGATTGGTGGATTCCTTCCTCCTGTGTTCCAACATGGAGGAGAGCTTCGTCTAGCCGAGGAAATCAAAGTCTCCGAGTTCTGCGATCGCCAGAGAACGATCGCGCCGCCGCTCCAAGTGCCAGCAACTGCAGGAATCATATTTTATACATACGATCCATGTCCCGGGAATCTCTCTGCCGATCCGAAGTATATATTCAGCCGACGAGCGATCACTAGAAATATTTATGTGTATTTTCTACCGAAATTTTGTAGCCCGGAAATGTTTTATATATAAAAGAAATAAATTTATACAAATGACATCATAAAGACGTGACAACCTTTGTAAATAAAGAGAACCGAGATCGATCGCAAAATATCTCCGTGATTTATTTGTTATTATTTTATTTTTTATAGAAATAAACCAATTACATCAGTCTCTGTACAGAGGAGCTTACACTCTAATGTCCCCCCCCCCCCCCACAGTCACATCAGTCTCTGTACAGAGGAGCTTACACTCTAATGTCCCCTCCCCCCCACAGTCACATCAGTCTCTATACAGAGGAGCTTACACTCTAATGTCCCCTCCCCCCCACATCACATCAGTCTCTGTACAGAGGAGCTTACACTCTAATGTCCCCTCCCCCCCACATCACATCAGTCTCTGTACAGAGGAGCTTACACTCTAATGTCCCCTCCCCCCACAGTCACATCAGTCTCTATACAGAGGAGCTTACACTCTAATGTCCCCTCCCCCCCACATCACATCAGTCTCTGTACAGAGGAGCTTACACTCTAATGTCCCCTCCCCCCCACAGTCACATCAGTCTCTGTACAGAGGAGCTTACACTCTAATGTCCCCTCCCCCCACACATCACATCAGTCTCTGTACAGAGGAGCTTACACTCTAATGTCCCCTCCCCCCCCACAGTCACATCAGTCTCTGTACAGAGGAGCTTACACTCTAATGTCCCCTCCCCCCCACAGTCACATCAGTCTCTATACAGAGGAGCTTACACTCTAATGTCCCCTCTCCCCCCCACAGTCACATCAGTCTCTGTACAGAGGAGCTTACACTCTAATGTCCCCTCCCCCCCACAGTCACATCAGTCTCTGTACAGAGGAGCTTACACTCTAATGTCCCCTCCCCCCACACATCACATCAGTCTCTGTACAGAGGAGCTTACACTCTAATGTCCCCTCCCCCCCCACAGTCACATCAGTCTCTGTACAGAGGAGCTTACACTCTAATGTCCCCTCCCCCCCACAGTCACATCAGTCTCTGTACAGAGGAGCTTACACTCTAATGTCCCCTCCTCCACAGTCACATCAGTCTCTGTACAGAGGAGCTTACACTCTAATGTCCCCTCCCCCCACAGTCACATCAGTCTCTGTACAGAGGAGCTTACACTCTAATGTCCCCTCCCCCACATCACATCAGTCTCTGTACAGAGGAGCTTACACTCTAATGTCCCCTCCCCCCACAGTCACATCAGTCTCTGTACAGAGGAGCTTACACTCTAATGTCCCCTCCCCCCACACATCACATCAGTCTCTGTACAGAGGAGCTTACACTCTAATGTCCCCTCACCCCAAATCACATCAGTTTCTGTACAGAGGAGCTTACACTCTAATGTCCCCTCCCCCCCACAGTCACATCAGTCTCTGTACAGAGGAGCTTACACTCTAATGTCCCCTCCCCCCACAGTCACATCAGTCTCTGTACAGAGGAGCTTACACTCTAATGTCCCCTCCCCCCCACAGTCACATCAGTCTCTGTACAGAGGAGCTTACACTCTAATGTCCCCTCCCCCCACAGTCACATCAGTCTCTGTACAGAGGAGCTTACACTCTAATGTCCCCTCCCCCACATCACATCAGTCTCTGTACAGAGGAGCTTACACTCTAATGTCCCCTCCCCCCCACATCACATCAGTCTCTGTACAGAGGAGCTTACACTCGAATGTCCCCCCCCTCCCCCACAGTCACATCAGTCTCTGTACAGAGGAGCTTACACTCTAATGTCCCCTCCCCCACATCACATCAGTCTCTGTACAGAGGAGCTTACACTCTAATGTCCCCTCCCCCCCACAGTCACATCAGTCTCTGTACAGAGGAGCTTACACTCTAATGTCCCCTCCCCCCACATCACATCAGTCTCTGTACAGAGGAGCTTACACTCTAATGTCCCCTCCCCCACATCACATCAGTCTCTGTACAGAGGAGCTTACACTCTAATGTCCCCTCCCCCACAGTCACATGCGATAGAAATGCTGTAAAGACGCTTTCCTCCTCTACTATTGGCTGCGCTCTCTCTCTAGTCTCTAATTTATCGCTTATATAAAAAATAATAAAAACAAACAAAGTATAGGAAGAAATGTTTGTATGAAAGGATGGATGTGATATTAACAATAAGACGTCCTTGTACCCGCGTCACCTTTGCTCCGCCTTCTCTCGGGCGCAGCACTTAGCTGACCAGAAATGCTCTTTCAGGTGGATAATTGTACATTGTTACCCTTGTGTGATTTTTATGACGTTTGAGTTTAACCGGAAAAACCTTTACAGTTTTTAACCCCTTCCATACCGGGGGGCAGCTTTTCAGCTTTCAGCGCTGTCGCAATTTGAATGACAATTGCGCGGTCGTGCTACACTGTACCCAAATGAAATTTTTATCATTTTGTTCCCACAAATAGAGGTTTCTTTTGGTGGTATTTGCGATTTTTATTTTTCGCGCAGCAACTAAAAAAAGACCGACATTTTTTTTTTTTTTTTTCTGTTAATTTTTTTTGTAAATAAGTACATTTTCTTCTTCAATTATGGGCACTGATATGGCGGCACTGATGGGCACCGTTGAGGTGGCACTGATGGGCACTGATGGGCATTCATAGGCGGCACTGATGGGCACTCATAGGCAGCACTGATGGGCACTCATAGGCGGGACTGGGCACTCTTTGGCGGCACTGATGGGCACTCATGGGTGGCACTGATGGGTACTTATGGGTGGCACAGATGGGCACTGATAGGTGGGCACTGGGCATAGATGGGCACTAGGCATAGATGGGCACTAATGGACACTGGGTGGCACTGATGGACACTGAGGGGTGGCACTGATGGCATTATTTGAGCCAGTGCCCATGTTGCCAGTCAGTGCCCATTTGTGGGCACTGATTGGCATCGATTGTGTTATTTTTTTAATTTATTGGTGTTTTTTTTGCACTTTTGACCACCGAGGGGCACTCCCTGGTGGTCCAGTGTTGGCATCCGAGGGGGGGCTGCGCTGATAAACAATCAGCGCAAACCCCCCCTGTCAGGAGAGCCACCAATTGGCTCTCCTCTACTCGCGTCTGTCAGACGCGAGTGAGGAAGAGCCAGCCGATCAACGCCTCTTCCTGTTTACATCGTGATCAGCCGTGGTTGGACACGGCTGATCACGTGGTAAAGAGCCTCCGCCGGAGGCTCGTTACCGAGATCGGAGATGCAAGGTGTCAGACTGACACCCCGCATGACCGATCGCCGCGCTGCGCGCCCCCACGGGCTCGCGCCGGCATGAAATCCTGCAGGACGTCAATAGAGGTCCAGTCAGGATTTCACAACCACTTCCCGGACGTCAATTGTATACTGACCACCGCACGACTTTTTACATCGACAGAATGGCACGGCTGCGCAAATGGGTGTATAAATACGTCCCCTTTAATTTGTCGCCGTGTGTCTGTGCCCGCAGGACCCGCAGACTCGATGCCCCGTCGGTGTCCCGCGATCGTGTGACAGAGCTGAAGAACGGGGAGATGTCAGTGTAAACACAACATCTCCCCGTTCTTCCTAGTGACAGGTCGCTGATCGTCTGTTCCCTGTCATCGGGAGCGCCGATCAGTGACGTGTCACGGCAAGCCACGCCCCCTAACAGTTAGAATTACTCCCTAGGACACACTTAACCCCTTCCCCGCCAATGACATTATTACAGTTATCAGTGCATTTTTATTGCACTGATCGCTGTATAAATGACAATGGTCTAAAAAATGGTGTCAAAAGTGTCTGATGTGTCCGCCATAACGCCATAAATTCCGATTGTCTGTGTGGAATTCCGTCGGAAGAAAAATCCCACGCATGCTCAGAATCAAGTCGACGCACGCTCGGAAGCATTGAACTTCATTTTTCTCGGCTCGTCGGAGTGTTTTTACGTCACCGCGTTTTGGACGGTCGGAATTTAATCTGACAGTGTGCATATGCAAGACTGATGAAAGTCAGCTTCATCGGAATTCCGACGGGGCAATTCCATCGTAAAATCCGATCGTGTGTACGCGGCTTTAGTAGTTGGTCAAATTTGGAAAATGTAAATCAAATTTAAAAACGAATCCGCAAAATGAAAATACAGTAAAACCTGCGAGGATAATTCATTCCAGAAACACGCTTGTAATCCAAAGCGCTTGTATATCAAAGCATTTTTCTTACAGAGTATAAAAGAGAAGAGAGGCGCCTCTAAGTGTAGCAATAAGTTGCTAAATGTTGTCCCTTCATTACATGTAACCATATTGCTACACTTAGAGGAGGAGCCTCTCTTCTCTTTTATACTCAGTGGTGACATGACGCTGCTCTTATATCAAGACATCACTTGTATATCAAGACATCGCTTGTATATCAAGACATCGCTTGTATATCAAGACATCGCTTGTATATCAAGACATCGCTTGTATATCAAGACACCGCTTGTATATCAAGACATCGCTTGTATATCAAGACATCGCTTGTATACCAAGGCATCGCTTGTATATCAAGGCAAAATTTAGGAAAACATTTTGCTTGTCTTGCAAAACGCTCTCAAACCAAGTTACTCTCAATCCAAGGTTTTACTGTAAACAAATTCCGAAAATGAATTAAACAAAACAAAATGAGTTAATTATTGAACTGAAATGGGACAAAATAAATGTCTTTGTTTCGCACATTTTTATTTTGGGTGAATTTTGTCGCTTAAGGCCCCATTCACACCTCCGCGACAAAACGCCGGACGCTCGTGCCGCTGGAGGGGAGAATTCCCATTGCTGTCTATGGAGATGGTTCACATCTCATAGACGCCGTACGCCTGCCGCCTGAAAAAAAGTCCCGGACCCTTTTTTTTTTTTGGCGGCATTGGCGTTCGGCCATACAAAGCAATGGGAAGACTTTGTTAAAAAAAAAAAAGTTACACACTCGCGGCAAAATACGCCGCGTACGCAGCGTATCTTTTTGCAGAGGTGTGAATGCAGCCTTAATGTTTTGTGAATCCCAATCAGCCGTACAAAATGCATTAAATGTTTAAAAAAAAAAAAACTTTATTTGTAACTCAGATGGACAATGTCTTTTCTATGAAACTTTCTTGTGCTTTGTACCGGAAACAAAATTGTCATTATAAAGGAGGACGGCCCACAGAGTAAAACTGTTACATTGTTTATAGAATTGAATGAAAAAAAAAAAAGAAAATAACTTTTGCGATACAATGTTCCCAAAATCAAGTTTGTCCAGGAAAAAAAAAAACAACAACATCTAAATATTATTTCTGACATCATTATTGCCGAATTATCCGGCTTGTTTCTGAAATGTAGAAAGTCCTGGGGGGTGAGCAGAGAAGCCATCACAAATTTGGGGGCCCCTTACACAGCTTTGGGGGGGTGCTGATGAAAAAAATAAAAATAAAATGTAATCTCTTCTCTCCTAACGCAAGATAATAAGCGGGGGTTGGGGGGGGGACCATCAGGCCCCTTACAGGTGTAATGCAAAAAAAAAGAAAAAGGAGGGGGGCTGTCCGGGCCTGTAAGGGGCCCTGGGGACCATCAGACCCTTACAGGTGTAATGCAATTTAAAAAAAAAAAAAAAAAAAAAAAAAAAACGGGAGGGGGGCAAACCGGGCCCCTGGGGACCATCGGGCCCCTCACAGGTGCAATGCAAAAAAAAATTGTAATAAAAATAAAACGGGAGGGGGGCCGGCCGGGCCTGTAAGGGGCCCTGGTGACCATCGGGCCCCTTACAGGTGTGATGCAAAAAAATAAAAAATAAAACATAAATACAATTTTTTGAAAAAACTAAAAAAAACGGGAGGGGGGGGCCTGTAAGGGGATCTGGGGACCATGTGGGGACCATCTGGCCCCTTACAGGTGTAATGCAAAAAAAATGGGAGGGGGGCCAGCTGGGCCTGTAAGGGGCCCTGGGGACCATCGGACCCTTACAGATGTAATGCAATTTTTTTTAAATAAAACAACAAATGGGAGGGGGGCAAACCGGGCCCCTCACAGGTGCAATCTGCCCCTTACAGGTGTAATGCAAAAAAAATATAGGAAGGGGGGCAACCAGGCCTCTGGGGACCATCGGGCCCCTTACAGGTGTAATGCCTGTACCCCCCTGATGGCGGCCCTGGTGGTGAGGTCCCTATAAGATGAACGGGTGCCGCACATGAAGGGACCAAATGCCTCAGATTTTCCACTGCTGACCACTCCGCTCCAATAGCATGTCTATAATCCTGATATTCCCGGGGCTTCGTCTTGCTGTACAACAAACAACCCCACCGTCTACATTAGCGTCATACATGACAGGTCCACTTTAGCTTTATAAAAGACGCGCGACCCATTTCGTTATCCTCCCATGAATGGCGCAGCGACCGTTATTATTGGGAAACGTCTTTCTCCAAATATCCGGATGTTACGTTGAGTTTGGATAGAACTTTCCGGAGGCGCTGGACCTCTCGCTGCAGATCGTGACATCGAACGATCTGGGCTCTCTGCAGGATCCGGACCTCCTGGGCGTTCCTGGCCTCGGCTCCGCGGTTGACGACCCGCGCCCAGCGCAGCGCCGCCGTGTCCTCCACTTTCTTGGTGGACATCTTCTTGACTTTCCGCTCAGCCATCGATCTCGCTCTTCTTTCTCTGCCGATCGAAAAGTCACAATGACCAGAAAAAAAGAAACTTTGAGGAATCTTTCACCTTTTTTTGATACAATGTTACGAGTCGCTCGCCTGGAAAGAAGCAAGTTAATAATTCACACGTCTTTTCAGAGTGGCTGATCACAGCGCACCCCCCCCACCCCCCACCCGCTGAGCCGCTCTTTGAGGCCAACACATCACAGAGAGCCGAGACACATTCATTTCATTCTTCGCTGTTCATCCGCGGCGCGTTGGAGGACTCCTCCGAACCACGCTGTTTACCTAAAATACACAGACTTTGCTTTTTTGTATATACCTCATTAGGTGAATGGCTTGGAAGGAAAAAAATCGTTATTCAAAATTACCCCCCCCCCTCCCCCTCCGAATTACAGACTCCTCCAGCTTCAGGGATGAGCAGCGGGGATCACTGGATTTGGAAAGTTACCATTTTCATTCACTAGGGGGCACTGCTATCAACATTAGCTTAAAAATGTCCCCTTAAAACCTAGGAGGCCCGCTGATAAGGCAGTACAGCCGGCCCTCCTGTACTGGGCCCGGGCCCCATCACTTTAACTACTTCCCGCCTCTAGCAGAATGACGGCCGGACGGTGGAGTTTCCCTCCGCCTGGAGTCAGCATCACCTGCGGGGGTGCGTATGATCAGTGGCGGCTGGTGCTCAACATTTTTCGGGTGGAGCAAACAAATGAAAAAAAAAAAAACATCAGTTGCAGCCTCACTTTGCCCATCAATTGTCGCCACTGGGGTGGATTCAGTAAGCAATTGCGTCTGCATATCCATAGTTACGCAGCGCAATTGCTTAGTTGCGCCGGCATAACGACTTTTCTGTACTCAGAAAGCTTGTTACGCCGACTGCAGCCTAAGATATGACTGGCATAAGGCTCTTATGGCGTCGTATCGTAGGCTGCATTCTTACGATGGCCGCTAGGTGGCGTTCCCGTAGTGGTCAGCGTAGAGTATGCAAATTGCATACTCACGCCGATTCACAACCGCATTTTACGTCGTTTGCATTGGTCGGGTTCCGCGTAAGGCTGCTCCTGCTATTAGCAGGGGCAGCCAATGCTAAGTATACCCGTCGTTCCCGCGTCGCGATGTTTGAAAATTACGTTGTTTGCGTAAGTGAATCGTGAATGGCGCTGGACGCCATTTACGTTCACGTTAAAGCAAATGACGTCCTTGCGACGTCATTTGCCGCAATGCACGTCGGGAAAGTTTCCCGACGGAGCATGCGCACTACGTTCGGCGCGGGAACGCGCCTAATTTAAATGATCCACGCCCCCTACGGGATCATTTAAATTATGTGCGCTTACGCCGGCCAGTTTTACAGAGCGCCCCCGCAAATTATGGTGCTACTGCTTCGTGAATGAAGCGTAGCGCACGTAATTTACGGAGACGTAGCGTAAAAACGTAAGAGGGCGCAAATCTACCTGAATCTAGGCCACTGTGTCCATCAAATACCGCCAGTTTGCCCCATAAAATGCCGCTAGTTTGCCCCGTAAAATGCCGCCTGATTGCCCCCAACCCCCCCGCCCAGCACTTACCTTTCTCGAGTCAGCCATCCTTCTCCACGCTCCCTTGATGTCTTCTCCCGCTCTCGATGTCGTTTCAGCCAATCGGGTGACCGGTAACCAGACCCGGTGAACCTGATTGGCTGAGACGTGTGTCAGTGTTAACCAGGGAGTGCACACCCTATGCACCCCCCTGGTTAACCATTTGGAAGCCGATTAGAGCCCACAGGCTGTAATCGGGAAGCCTAACAGAGCCGCCGGCTCTAATCAGGCACTTCCAAGACACACCCACCACTGTTATTCAGATGGCCGGTGACTTGTCGTTAAGGTTCCCCAATCGAGATGGTTCCTGTAAGGACTGCGCAGGCGCAATCCTTGCCGACGGAAATCTCCGAACCTCGGCCGGCATCCAGGCTCATTCCTTAACATCCCCGTGGATTGAAGGATGTTAAAAAAGAGCCAGGAGGCCGAGCGAGCGAAGGCCGACCGGCCACTTTCCTCAAATTCCACGTCGCCCTGGATGCCGGCCGAGGTTCGGAGATTTCCGTCGGCAAGGATTGCGCCTGCGCAGTCCTTACAGGAACCATCTCGATAGCTGGAACCATATCGTCAGATCACCGGCGCTCACCAGGGGGCCGGACACCTGAATAGGGGGCAGCAGCGGCGACAATACATGCAATACACGAATCTATCTATTGTTGAGTGACAGTGCAGGAGACAGAAGGGGCGACGCTCCTGCGCCCACTATGGACACCGCCGCTGCTTATGATCATGTGACCGCTGTGATTGGCTGACACAGCAGTCACATGATCGAAAAAAAGCTCCCGATGGCAAGTACTGATCAGGAGCTTTCGGTTAGATAAAATCCCAATAAAATTAATTTGACGTTTTTGGATGTAACATGACAAATGTGGAAAATGTTAAGGGGTATGAATACTTTTTCAAGGTATCTTTTGCATAAAGGAACAATTGAAGAAAGAACGGGCAGAGTTGGGAATACCAGGCGTGCCCTTTGACATGACCGCCCCTAGAATGTCCGATGACCAGACACAGGGGGGGGGGGTCTGCAGTGGGAGGTCCAGGGACGATGGAGCTGGATGAAGATGGCCGCCCTGAGTGGCGTGGGTTGAGCGCCTTCTCCGCACGGCCAAACTTATTACCAGTTCAGTATAAAAACCATTGATGTGCCACCCCGGCGATCCCGGCGCCATTGTTGTCGGAAATTAAACACATTTCGCTTGTGGCCTCGGAGGCGTTTTCCCTGTAAAAACATAATTAAGTCTGTAAATCTTTCCATCAAACATGCGCCTATGCAGATGCCGCGCTCGCGTCTCTCGCTCGCGCTCCCTCCGGATTTTGACACCTGCTGAGCATCAGCAACGCAGCGATCTCATCTCTGAAAATTTTACCGCCGGGAGAACGACAATTTTTGCCACGCAAACTACCTGTTGCCGCTTATTATCCTCCCGGTATGTAATGTAAAGTGCTCATCAGAGCGGAGCGCGAGCCTAATTAGCCGGCAGAGGGAGGAGCCACGCCGGCAGGATTGGAGAACTTTGTAGCATCCGGTATGGAGTTTGTATCCACCGCCATGACATCATCTATACTTTATATAATCAGAGATTGATACATTATATAATAATAATAATAATTTACGTGGGGTCATGATTAGTTTACATAAAACACGCCCCCCTCATTTGATTAAGGCGCGCCTACGCCGGCACATTTACGCTACGCCGCCGTAACTTTAGACGCAAGTGCTTTGTGAATACAGCACTTGCCTCTCTAAGTTGCGGCGGCGTAGCGTAACTACGATACGCTACGCCCGCCTACATTTACGCCTCCCTACGAGAATCTGGGCCAATGACTTTGCCGAGCCCTGTTTTTGTAAATTACTTACAATGACTGAGAGAACATGGAAGAAGTATGAATGGTCTAGCTCAGGGGTGTCCAAACTTTTTTCAAAGAGGGCCAGATTTGATGAAGTGAACATGCGTGAGGGCCGACCATTTTGCCCGACATTCTTTGAACCATTAAAATTCGGTCTAAGTGTGTTCGTCTGAGCAACTAATACACGGCCCAACAAGAATTCTCTCGCCTTTGCGGCTGTGTGTGGTGAAGAGATGAGATTGGGGTTTTATTTGGATATACCGTATATATCTCTTTTGTGGCCCCCAACGAATCCCAGAGCGCTGCTTAGGACTAAGGATGAGCTTAGGCGTGTTATTTGGATATACCATATTTATCGGCGTATAACACTCACAGCCTCACCATTGCCCTGAATGCAGCCTCACCATTGCCATGAATGCAGCCTCACCATTGCCATGAATGCAGCCTCACCATTGCAGCCAATGCAGCCTCACCATTGCAACCAATGCAGCCTTACCATAGCAACCAATGCAGCCTCACATGTGCCATAAATGCAGCCTCACATGTGCCATGAATGCAGCCTTACCATTGCAACCAATGCAGCCTTACCATTGCAATCAATGCAGCCTTACCATTGCAACCAATGCAGCCTCACATGTGCCATGAATGCAGCCTTACCATCGCCATCAGTGCAGCCTGATCAATGCCCATCTGCAGCCTCGGAGAGCAGAGGGAGGGGGGCGGGACGAGTGCCTACAGATTACAAACAGGAGAATCTCTTGTTTACTCTGTGGCCTCTTTAATAGAAAATCCCGCCTCCTATTATAGACAGAACAGTCGTCCAATGGCATCCCAGGAGACGGGACTTCCAATACAGACGCTGCTGAGTAAACAGGAGATTCTCTTCATGTAATCTGACGGCACACGTCCTGCCCCCTCCCTGTCCCCTCCAAGGCAGCGCCGATAAATACATTATATCTTTTGTGGCCCTGGGGGCCACAAACAATATATATATATCCAAATCCCCAGAGGGCCATATTAAATCAACAGGGGGGCCGCATTTGGCCCACGGGCCGGACTTTGGACATGCCTGGTCTAGCTGGTAGTAAACTATCTAGTACTAAACAAGGGGGAGGACAGAGGGAGATTCCAAAACCCCATACGTAAATAAGCTTCAGTGGCCCAAAAGTTCCAGTAGATTTCAGCTTACTACTACAGAAAGAGTAAAAACCCAATGCAGCTCAATAAAAAACATGGAACATGAAACACACAATATCATCTTCCAAGACACAGAATCTTCCAGACTACAATATTAGCCAGGCTGGGATTATAGAAATACAACAGCTTTCATCCATTGGTCTCATTATAGAAGACCTCGTTCATCGTCCTTTGGGAGTTTACTTTATTCTGTCTCTTCACGTTGGGCACCAGACCTAAGAATTCATCATCCTGCGGGAGTCTACGTCATTCTGATACCTCACATTGAGCACCAGATCTGATGGTTCATCATACTTTGGAAGTCCATCTCATTCTGATACCTCACGTTGAGCACCAGATCTGAGAGTTCATTGTCCTTTGGGAGTCAACCTCATTCGATACCTCACATTGAGCACCAGATCTGATGGTTCATCATACTTTGGAAGTCCATCTCATTTTGATATCTCTCATTGGGCACCAGATCTGGGAGTTCATTATTCTCTGGGAGTCCACCTCATTCTGATACCTCACGTTGGACAACAGATATGAGAGTTCATCGTACTCTGGAAGTCCACCTCATTCTGATACCTCACGTTGAGCACCAGATCTGAGAGTTCATTGTCCTTTGGGAGTCAACCTCATTCGATACCTCACATTGGGCACCAGATCTGAGAGGTCATAATCTTCTGGGAGGCCACCTCATTCTGATACCTCACATTGGGCACCAGATCTGAGAGGTCATAATCTTATGGGAGTCCACCTCATTCTGATACCTCACGTTGGGCACCAGATCTGAGAGTTAATCCTCCTCTGGAAGTCCACTTCATTCTAATACCTCACGTTGGGCACCAATCTGAGAGTTAATCCTCCTCTGGAAGTCCACTTCATTCTAATACCTCATGTTGGGCACCAGATCTGAGTGTTCATTGTCCTCTGGGAGTCCACCTCATTGTTATACCTCACATCGGGCACCAGATCTGAGAGTTCTTTGCCCGGTGGGAGTCCACTTCATTCTGATACCTCACGTTGGGCACCAGACCAGAGAGGTCTTCATTCTCTGGAAGTCCACTTCATTTTGGTACCTCACATTGGGCACCAGATCTGAGAGTTCATCGTACTCTGGAAGTCCACCTCATTCTGATACCTCACGTTGGGCACCAGATCTGAGAGTTAATGCTCCTCTGGAAGTCCACTTCATTCTGATACCTCATGTTGGGCACCAGATCTGAGAGTATATCATCCTCCTGGAGTCCACCTCATTCTGATACCTCATGTTCGGCACCAGATCTGAGTGTTCATTGTCCTCTGGGAGTCCACCTCATTGTTAGACCTCACATCGGGGACCAGATCTGATGGTTCTTTGCCCGGTGGGAGTCCACTTCATTCTGATACCTCACGTTGGGCACCAGACCAGAGAGGTCTTCATTCTCTGGAAGTCCACTTCATTTTGATACCTCACATTGGGCACCAGATCTGAGAGTTCATCGTACTCTGGAAGTCCACCTCATTCTGATACCTCATGTTCGGCACCAGATCTGAGTGTTCATTGTCTTCTGGGAGTCCACCTCATTGTTATACCTCACATTGGGCACCAGATCTGAGAGTTCTTTGCCCGGTGGGAGTCCACTCCATTCTGATACCTCACGTTAGGCACCAGACCAGAGAGTTCTTCTTTCTCTGGAAGTCCACTTCATTCTGATACCTCATGTTGGGCACCAGATCTGAGAGTTCATCGTACTCTGGAAGTCCACCTCATTCTGATACCTCACATTGGGCACCAGATCTGAGAGTTAATGCTCCTCTGGAAGTCCACTTCATTCTGATACCTCATGTTGGGCACCAGATCTGAGAGTATATCATCCTCCTGGAGTCCACCTCATTCTGATACCTCATGTTCGGCACCAGATCTGAGTGTTCATTGTCCTCTGGGAGTCCACCTCATTGTTATACCTCACATTGGGCACCAGATCTGAGAGTTCTTTGCCCGATGGGAGTCCACTTCATTCTGATACCTCACGTTGGGCACCAGATCTCAGATTTTATCATCCTCTAGGACAGGGGTGTCAAACTGGCGGCCCTCCAGATGTTGCAAAATTACAAGTCCCATGAGGCATTGCAAGGCTAACAGTTACAAGCATGACTCTCACAGGCAGAGGCATGATGGGACTTGTAGTTTCGGAACAGCTGGAGGGCCGCCAGTTTGACACCCCTGCTCTAGAAGGTCCTTTAAACCCTTCTCTGTATGGCAGCCGCAAGCCTTAATTCTGATCCAATATCCATTCCTCAAGTGGCAGTCACTTCACTTCCCACAACACAGGTTCTATGTTACCATTGGAGGATACACGCACTTCAGTTCATGATAGAAAAAAACTCTACTGAAATCTCAGCATAGAACATAACAACTTTCTCATCAGATCAAGAACTCCCTTGAACAGCAGTAGAGTTTCTAATCTCTGGTTGATACATTTGTAGCTAATTAGCAATCCTTTTCTACAAGAGTCTCTCAGAATCCCTGTGAGATGGAGATCTCTGGGGGAACGTGATCCTCCTCCCCGGCTCCCCTATTGCAGGCAAATTCTGTCAAGTGATCCTTGATGTCTCGGGCACACAGAGAAATCTTGGAAGCAGTCACATACAAATAGAAGTGGAGTTATTGTGTAATATCAAAGGTGTCTCACCACTCGTCAAAGTGGCGTCCTCAATTGTATGCATCAGGACCTGGGCTTGAACCTGGGACCTCTTCGGTATCTGGCATTGACTCTTCCCACTGAGCTATCTGGAATGCTGGACAGGAATTGGGAGTACTTAAAGTGGAAATTAACTTAGAGATGAGCCTTCACTGTTTGCAGTAGTAAAATACAGAGTTCTTCTGAAAATTGGCTTGTCCCCTGCCACTGCACACTATAAATGAATGTAGCATAGTCATTAGCCTCTTCCAGTCTAATGAGGACCTCTAAGGCCAAAGCTTCACTGCTGGGTCCCTAGCTTGGCACTCCACATACTTCTCAAGCTTCACCCCTGCTAACCGGCTCAGTCCCTGGCTTGACTCACAAGGCTGCTCTGCAAGTGTCTCCTCCGTGGATTGATACATAGATCACCTGACTCTACCCAATTATATAGGTGCTCCCAGCAGGCCAAGGGATTCAAGAAAACCCCTGAGATACTGAGACACCCCCATATACCCATAGCCTGACCTTGGGTTTCCCTTCTCATATCTAGTACCATTAAGTACTCAGCCACCTAGCGGTAGAAGAGAAAAGTGAAACAAGGCCAAACTTAGGGAGAAATCAATAGATCTCTATGAAGAAGAAGAAGAAGAAGAAGAAGAAGAAGGAGAAGGAGGAGGAGAAGGAGGAGAAGAAGAAGAAGAAGGAGAAGGAGGAGGAGGAGAAGGAGGAGGAGGAGGAGGAGAAGGAGAAGAATGAGAAGGAGAAGGAGAAGAAGGAGAAGGAGAAGAAGAAGGAGAAGAAGGAGAAGAAGAAGGAGAAGAAGGAGAAGAAGGAGGAGAAGGAGAAGAAGGAGAAGAAGGAGAAGAAGGAGAAGGAGGAGAAGAAGGAGAAGGAGGAGAAGGAGGAGAAGGAGAAGAAGGAGAAGAAGGAGAAGAAGGAGAAGGAGGAGAAGGAGAAGAAGGAGAAGAAGGAGAAGAAGGAGAAGAAGAAGAAGAAGGAGAAGAAGAAGAAGACTCAAATGCGAACTACTTTAATAATAATTGATTTTTTGTTAGGTTTAGGGAGTTTAGTTATTTTTTTATTTTTTTAAGAGTTAAAGGGGTTTTAATAAACTGACACTTACCTGCTCCAGCGTTCCAGCGACGCGCCGGCCGGGGGTCCGCTCCTCTCCCCCCCTCCCCGGCCGGCGTCTGCATTGTCACTGTGGGCACCCGGCCGTGACAACTTGCGGCTTCACGGCCGGGCACCCACTGCGCATGCGCGCGCGGCACGGCGCTGCACTGTTTGATTGGACAGGCGATCACCTAGGACCTGACGTGTCCTAGGCGATCGCCTACAGGGAGTAAAAAATTACATGCCAAATGTGGCATGTAAGGGGGGGAGGAGTGGGTTAAGAGGAAGTTCCATTTTTGGGTGGAACTCCTCTTTAAGGGTTAAAGTTAAGGGTCAATAATGTATTTATCGCCACATAGCATTAATTAATTTAATTAATTTATGTTTTATTTATGATTTTTTTTTTATTTGTGTATTTATTTTACCTTTATTTATTCATTAATTTATTATTATTCGTATAATAATAAATAAAAAATAAATAAATAAAATAATAATAAATAACCCTAACCCCCAACTCCTAATCCTAACCCTAACCAACTGGTGTAAAGGGGGACTTTATTGGGGAAACCTGATGTAAAGGGGGACCATAATGCAGGGGTGTATTTAGGTTTTGTGCTGCCCTAGGCCTGACTAACTCATGCACCCCCTAATTTAAATATGACCCACCCTTCCTGTCAAGGCCACACCCCTTGCATTTTAAGACCCCCCCCAGAAATTTTCAAGTGGGGACACTAGTTCTGATGGCCTGGGGGCAGGGGGGGGCAATGGATTCCCTTAATTTGCATATTTTTCCTCTCACTTCCTGTTTGGCTATGGGACAGGAAGTGAAGGGAAATCTCTACAATGGGACAAAGATGGTAAAAAATTAGAAGCGATGCCCCCCCCCCCCACAGTTGCAGAATGCCAACCGCCCACATATTGGAAGCAGTGCGGCTGATTTATGGGGGCGCTAAACTAATTTGCCCAACAGTGTAGCGCAAGCCGGCGGGGACACTGTCCGTGCTGCCCCCCCTGCAAAGTGCTGCCCTAGGTCTGGGCCTTGTTGGCCTAGGCCAGGATACAGCATTGCCATAATGAGGACACCTGATGTAAAAGGGGACTCTATATAGGGGACACTGATGTAAAGGGGGGGGGGTCTTATGGGGACAACTGATGTAAAGGGGGATTCTATTGAGGACACCTGATGTAAAGGTGGACACTTTTGGGGACACCTGATGTAATGGGGACTCTA